>NC_056748.1:570958715-571106215 GCF_019279795.1 Protopterus annectens
GGGAAGGACATGCAGACTCCACACAGAAGGCACTCCCAAGCCACGCCGAGAATCGAACGGGAGAACCTCTTGCTGTGAGGTAACAATGCTACCACTGTACTACCGCGGCAATTTAATACGCAATGAAAGCAGTGGAATTAATAAGACTAATAGTGATGAAGATCTATCCTTTGTAACAATTGATAGAGCTGAAATGACTGTATTAGAAGCTAAAGATTCTTCAGAGATGGTCAGCAAAGATATTCTTGTAATTGGAGATTCAGTTATTAGAGGAACTGATACTTATATTTGCAGTGATAACAATGAACATCGAGTAGTGTTATGCTTGCCAGGCACAAAAATAGAAGATGCGAAACAAGCCTTGGAATGCCTTAATGTAAGGAAGTATGGATCTGTTTTTATTCATGTTGGTACAAATGATGTCACCAACAAAGATTCTCTGACTGTTAGTCGGGAACTGACAGGCCTCCTAGATAGCATAGCTTGTACTGGTGTTAAGACATATTTTTCAAAAATCACCTATAGAAAGGATAGCCAGGTCACTGTGAATGAAAAGATTTTTTTTGGATAAACACCTACATGGAAAAAATTTCCTGTTTTAAAAAATGGAAATGTTTAGAGCAGCCAAGCCTTCTTTTGGGCACATGCGTTCAGACAGGATGGTGTGCATTTCTCTAGATCAGGGAATAGAATTTTTGCAGCAGATATTTTGCAATATTTGACAAACACTAGCCAGGAGTTTTGTCAGGTCAAAAATGTAACAGTTCACAGATAGCAACATTTGATGCATCTCTGATGGTTGTTAATGCTAGGAGCATTAATAATAAAGTTTTTTTTATTAGAAAATTTGCTACGTTCCTACAAGATTGATGTTGGTATAGTTTGTGAAACATGGTTAAAGAACAATGACTGGAAACCAGTTTTGTTAGGGTATAAATGTTTTTACTGTAACAGACATTCTAACAAAAAATCAGGTGGAGGTGTTATGATAGGGATTAAAGATAGCTATGAGACTTGTAATTATTACATGTTCAGTGATAACACCAATACTATGGACTGTGTAACTGTGACAATAAAGACAACCCTGGAACATATAACAATTGTTGGAGTGTACAGACCACCAAAGTCAAGTGCAGATGACCTAGAGGAATTCATACATTTCTTACATGAAACACAGGAGGGAAGAATAATATTAGCTGGGGACTTACATTTACCAGAAACAGACTGGAATAATATTGATTCAACAATATTAGTAAAGAAATTATTCACAGAGTATATTCAGGAACAACAGATACTTCACATTGTAAAAAAACCTACCAGGGGACAGAACATACTAGATATTGTTTGTGTTTCCAAAGAAATTAATGTAACTTCAAGTCAAGTTTTACCACCATTGATGTGCAGTGATCATTGGGTCATAAAGGTTAATTTGTTGCTAGATAATTCTGCCAAACTGAAATTTAAGCCAATGCACAGAAGGCTAATTACAGATTAAAGGGAAGAAAAACAGTTACTATATAAAACTAATTGGAGTGAGGTGGTCAGTGGAAAAACTGCAGATGGAATGTGTAAAGTTTTGAAAGAGAAATTGTTTGAGTGCAAAAAGTCAAAAAAATGTTTAACATCAGGGGGGTATATTTCCATAAGAACAAGCTACCTGATTAAGGTGAGAGACAAAAAATATAAGAAATGGAAGAGAGGTTGAACTACAACTTTGAAAACTGAAATACATGAGCTGGACAAACAGATTAAGCACAGTGTTAGACAAGATCAAGAAAAATTTGAAGAAAATTTATATAAAGATATTGAGCATAACAGGAAACCTTTTTATAGATACATACGATGTGGAAGGAGTAAAGATACTCAAATTGATAAACTGTGTGCAGATTCTAAAATTTATTCTCAGACACAACAGATTATAGATATATTTACAAAATCTTATGCAAAAACAGTTTGGCTCCAAAAAGGGGTGGTAAGTAATCCTAGTGTCATCCAGGTAACCCCAGATACTGGCATCAAATTAGATTATATTGAAAAAGAACTGTGCAAACTGGATCCAAACAAAGCACAGGGAGGAGATGTAATAAGTAACAATGACCTGAGAACACTTAAGCAAGAATTTATACTGCCATTACATCTATTATTCACTAGGTCATATAAATATGGGGAGATTCCTCAAGATTGGAGACATGCACTTATTAAACCTGTCTTTAAGGGAAAGGAGAGTAGGACAAACCCAGAATCATATAAACTCTTACGTCTACTGTCATGTTGTGGAAAAATAATGGAGAAGGTAATACTGGATAATATATCGCCAGAACTGGATAGGTTGGGACTTGAAACCATATATCAGCATGCATATGTTGAAAATAGATCTATTATCACCTGTAACATATGTTCTATAACAATATAATAACAGCTATGAATGAAAAATTGTGCTGTGATGTGATTTGTACAGATTTAACTTCAGCATTTGACAGGGTCATGCACAAAACACTGATCAATAAATTAGTACAACTAGGCATTGATGTACTGTTGATAAGATGGATAGTTGCATGGCTTACAAATAGGACATGGCAAGTATCACACACCAACTGGACAGGTGAAATCCTTGGTTACAGTCATGGTGTCCCACAGGGCATTGTACTAGGTCCTTACTTGTTTAGAATGTATATCTTTCAGACCTTTCTTTTTCACCTGAGGTGCTCTACAGTCTGTATGCTGACGACCTGAAATTGGGTAAACTGATTACAAGTGTTACAGATAAGGCATGTCTGCAAAATAATTAGACTAAATTGATCATTTGGGCACAGGAGACTAATATGTTGATAAATACATCAAAAACTAAGCATATGAGATTTGGGAGACATAAACTGAAAGGTGAATATTTAATACAGCACACAATGATTGAAACTGTAGACTCATTTAAGCAGCTGGGTATATGGGTAGATTCAGCTATTTGTTTTCTAATCATATCAACCAACTGGCTAATGATAGTTATAGAACTATAGGCTGTATAAAAAGATTTATAAAGTCTAGGAAATCAAACATAAGGAATTCATTGTGTGTTAGTTACATTAGACCCAAACTTGAGTATGAAATAACAATATCGAAACCGTATAGGAAAACAAGCATGAATAAACTGGAAAGAGTACAGCAGAAATATACTAAGGGCATCCATAGATGTGAAAATCTAAGTTATTATGAAAGACTAAAATATCTGAACTTGTACAGTGTCTCACAGATATTTATGAGGAGATCTTATTCAGGTATATAGGGCATTTAGGGGCAACTACCTCTGGGAATGTTTGGGGTTATCAAAAAGTACTAGAGAATCATCAGATAACCTGTGTAGAAGATTCTATAGGAATGAGAAGTGTACTAATTGGGTCTCTGACAGAGCATCTGATGCTTGGAACAGACTACCAAATTACATTAAAGCAAGTACTAGTTTAGATATTTTTAAGAACAGCCTGGACATTTATTATGGGAACAAGTGTTTTGGCATATTGGCAAGCTAGAAGGGCTTTAATGCCCATGCTTGAAACATTTGTATGTATGCATGTATGATATGTATGTAACTGTCAGTTTTAGTAGTGCTCGTATATATTGGAAGATCTATTTATGGTTTTATTCAAGTATATCCTGCTCATAAGAGGAGCTATGAGTTCAGCATTGAGGTGTAGCTGAACACTACTTAAAGTCATCACAAAAATATAAGTAGACTGAGTGGTACAGCATTCATAAATACAGATGGGAATGATGTGGCAATGAGAAGTGACTCAGCTCACATTTTTATATTTTCAAAAAACAAATTTAAATAACTTTGAAACTTTACAAAAAGAGAGTATATTGTTAGCAAAGAAAATGTTCTGTGATGTTTACATTACTGTAAATGAGAAAAGATATGAATAGAAACTGCCACTACTAAGCATTTTAGCAAAAATAGATATCTGAATTATTGTGAGCTTGAAAACTGTTCAGCTGACATTACTTACAAAATAAGTAGGGTTTAATACATACCTTTTCATCAGGCCTTGTGTAATAATCAAAATACAAAATACAGAAATGTTTCCATTATTGTAAAAATCTGAAAAACACCAAAAAGGAAACAAGTAATATATTAAAAGAGGCAAATATTATTGTGCAGAAAGCCTAAAGAATGAATAGTGTTTTATGCATGTATTCTTTGGTATTAATTAAAGAAACCATAGAGACTGTAAAGAATGATATTTTGAGCTTGTTTGTTTTTTTAGTGCACAAGGTCAAATTGTATCCACTGAAAGTATACTAATATCTGTGTGTGGATGGGTGTCTACACACACACACACACACACACACACACACACACACACACACATGTATATATACCATTCAGAACCTCAGCTCTTCAGAAAGTCGAATCTCATATGGTCAAGCTTTTGAACGGAGATCACTGTACAATGGGGATTGGGGAATTTTCCCCTTTCCCCACTGTAGTGCGATGACAGAGCTGGTATATATAATATGCAAGGGGTGTGCAGGGATTCAGGGGGGCTTGCCCTCATTGCAAAAACATAGATTTTTGTTTTCTGAAGTTCAGCTTTCTGAAAAGTCAATCATATGGTCTTGACCATATGAAATTCAACTTTTTGAAAAATCGTGCTTCTGGATAGGATCCATGTATAATATTATATATATATATATATATATATATATATATATATGTGTGTGTGTGTGTGTGTGTGTGTGTGTGTGTGTGTGTGTGTGTGTGTTTCTGAGTGTGTCTGTGTGTTGAACTTCCAAAAAATGCTTTTAACACTCAACAAATGTAATGTTTAATTTCTAATGTAAACAACAGCAAACCATTGTTTCACCTTTAAACATTTTTTTAAAAGCTACATTATCTAAGGTCAAAACCTTTATATACAAGCCATGATGTAATTTCCTGATCACATCTGTTAATATATCACTTTTCTCTAAATAATTAATGTATTTATATTACATTAAATAAATATAAAAGAAAAAAGGAAAAAAGAAACATTATAGCAAATTTTCAGCGTTTATCACCATATATAAAAATATATATGTATAATACATTCCCGAATAAATCAAGGTAAGAAGAGACTGCCAAGTTTTTATCTTTTACTATCGTCTAATGGCCATTTGAAGAATATACCTTCCAAGCAAGAAAATTAATTCCAAAGATGAAGCAAGGTCATATAAGCAAATAAATAGACATTGATTTTAAACTCTTGCTGCCATCTCATAGCCATTTGAAAAGTATATCAGTGGAGCCTAATTTATTTATATTTATTTTACAGTTTGTTTACCAGTATAGTCCATTGGGCCGAGAAGAGCCCATTTTCAAAGGAGTCCTGGGAGGAAAGCTCCATAAAGACATTATACAGTGCAAACAAATCATATGCAATTGTATAATATAGTAATATAGTTGAAGAACATAGTACTAAAAATTACAATGTACAGTAGGAATTTAAAAAGGAAATTTAAGAAAAACATTAGCAAATATTTACAAATACAATTGTTCATACAATGGAGATATAAAGTAGAGTCAAATGAGATTCATATGGGAATCATATAAGAGTTATAACTGGGTAAGAGGGCGAGGAGGAGTTTAGAGTAGAAGTAAAAAAAGGGAATAATAGGAAGAAGTAGAGTAAAAAGTTAGGAGGTGGAGAGAAAGGTGCATTAGGAGGGGTATTGGTGTGAGGTTTAAGAAGAGTGGGATAAAAGCTTGAGACAACATGGTGTAATGCTGAGGGAGTTCTGTGGGGTGAAAGCAGGAACACTCCCAGAGGGATGTGAGATGAGAGTGAGGCAAGGTATTAAAGGTAGGGTGGTTGTGGGTGTTACAAATATGAGATGGCAGTGAGTTCCAAAGGTGTGCTAGAGAGAATGATAATAAATGTTTACCTGGTGAAAGGGTGGGCTTGAGTTCAATCAGAGTCTGGTTGTTGGATCTTAGAAGTCTATCAGGTAGATGCATTTTGAGAGAGGAGGCAAGGGAGGGACAGTTAGAGTGGTTGAAGATAAGTTTGTGGGCATGGGTGAATTGAATGTAAGAAAGATGATTGGGGAATTCTAGCCAGTTTAGTTTGAGGAGGGTGTTACAGTGGTGGGTGGAGGATTTGTAGCCTGTAGCAAAGTTGGCAATTCTTTTGTAGCAGGAAGGACGTTTTGTCTTTTGAGAAGACTGTAGGTCAGTAAGAAGTGGGACACCGTAGAGGAGAGAAGGGATGAGGTAAGTGGTAGACAGAACAAGCTTTGTAGGGGGAGTGAGGAAGTGATTGTGGCAGTAGAGCATACAAGTTTCTGGTGGGTTTTCCTGATGTTTGTTTGTAGATGGGTATCAAACTTGAACTGCTTGTCAGTGAGGACACCTAGAAGTTTGGCATGGGATACTACCTCGAGAGAGGTATTACTTTGACTGGTAATGGAGAATGAGTTTTTGTCTATGATGGTGTTTCTAGAAGGAGTAAATACCATAAGTTTAGTTTTTGAACCATTTAGTGCCAAGTGATTAGCTAACATCCAGTGTTCAGTGGAAGTGAAGGCCTCTTGGGTTAATTTTAAGAGTGTGGATATAAAGGTTGCAGAACAGATGATCATAGAGTCGTCTGCATATCGGATAAGCTTAGCATTCGCTATAGTCTGGTGAAAGTCATTTATGAAAATATTGAATAGAAGTGGACCTAATATGGAACCCTGGGGTACTCCCGTAGGAGTATTAATGAAGGAGGAAGTGGCTTTATTTCCATTTGACTGCTTGTTGCCTGTTGGAGAGGTAAAAAGTGAACAGTTGATGGAGGGGAAGGATAGATTAAGATTAGAGAGTTTAGATAAAAGAAGGTAATGAGAGAGAGTGTCAAATGCCTTCGATAAGTCAAGAAGGAGGGTAGACACTAGGCAGCCAGAGTCACATGCTTTGTTGATGGTTTCAAGAAAGGAGAGGAGAGCAGTTGTTGTGCTACGGCCAGGTCTAAATCCATGCTGTGTGGAGTGTAAGCAGGTAGTTATCTGTGAGGTAGGGTAAGAGTTGTAGGTGAATGCGTTGTAGGTGAAATTAGTTCTTTCAAACCTGGATGTACGATTGCTGCAGATTCTTAATTCACTTTAATTCTAAATGATACAATTTTCATGTCTCTGTGTCTTAGTCATAAAAGGGTTTCCCAACATTTTGTCAGTACATACAAATGTAAAAACTGCCCCTTTGTTTCATTAAATGTTTGAGCAGTGCACTTCTTTCCCATTTATACCCAGTATTGCTCATATGAAGTAAAATAGGCTGTTTCCACATCAAGGAAGTCTGTCCTACATACATATTTCATAAAAAGCACCTCACTGGCAGCATACTTCCATATAGACCAGCTAGTTAGAAGTACACTTAATAAGATGTCTTATATTAAAAGTTTTAGTGGTGTTAACTGGGCTTGCTTGTGATATTCTTCTTGGTTATTACAAATCATTGAGTCTTAAAAGCTATGCATAAGGGATATTTTTCACCACATGCCATGGATGACTGCTAGAAGCCATAAAAATTGCATTCCTATGGAAGTGCTTTTTATGAACAGAAGTACACATTGAGGCATCTATGAGTTTGGTAATCTGTACATCTAAAAACTGGCTGACAGGTCTGCACAGTAAGCAAATTGCAGTCCCATATAATTACTATTTAGATAGGACAAAAGTCATAAATATTATATATTGTCCTTCCAAAGAACCTTACAATCATCAAGTTAGCATGTTCACAATTCTGTTTGATTCAAAAAGATATTAAATTTTGCATTATAAACATATTGTAAATCAATATATCCCATGAAAATATCTGCATATGTAGGGACAAAGGTAACCCCCCATAGCTTTACCTCACATTTGTAAGTAACATTGACCAGAGTAATAAAAAAACACTTTTTGTCAACACTAAATTTAATAGTTCCAATAAAAATCTAGAAAAATGTTCAGCATATATATATATGTAAGGCTTCTAAATAGTGCCTAACTGCCATCAGGAAATACTTAAGGAGGTGTATAATGCAGTAACATCTAAAGAAACCATGTGCCTATGAGAATCTATAAAGATATCTACCAATATGGCAAAAATTGAGTAATGTCCTTTATTAATGATGAAATAGGAGACAATGATGTCTTTAAACACATTTCTAAATAAGCCAAAAGGGGTTCTGTTAATGACCCTCTGCTACACATTATAAGGCATCCTAGAGTGGGGGTTACAATTTATGAATCTTAGGGACCAGTTAAAAATACTGTTTAGCTAGAGCATTCACTGTTAGTTGTCACTATAAACAAAGAAATATAACTGTTTTGTCAACCCATTTCTGAATACATTTATTTTTACTTTAAAATATCTTGTGGATTCCAAGCTTAATCAATGATAAAACTGTATGCATGACAGTTGCCTTTCTGCTTCTTTATTGTACTCACACCTATCCCATACTACTACCGCCTCACCTTTATTGCACTCACACCTGTCCCACACTACTAGCACCCACATTTATTGTGCAAAACTTGTCCCATACTACTACCTCCCACCTTTATTATACTCACACCTGTCCCCTACTACTACTGCTCTACCATTATTTTACTCACACATCCCATACCAATACCGACCCACTTTTATTTTACTCACACCTGTCCCATACTACTACCACCCACCTTTCTTGTGCTCACACCTGTTCAATACAACTACTGCCCCACCTTTATTGCACTCACACCTGTCTCATACTACTACCACTCCACCTTTATATAGCTTTGTAATAGCAAGGTCTTTACTTTCTGCCAAGTTATTCAAAGCATAGCTTTTTTCCATAGACAAATTATGGCGATAGTTTTTAAATACTAATTTGTGATCTACCACTAGTTCTCTTAATACTGGTTGTTTGAATAACCTAATAGCAGGATTGTAAGGAGGGTTAAACTCAGATTTCCTAAAACGAAATCTGCAAATTTCATTAACCTCACCACAGTCATTCCATCATGTATAAAACTGATTCTTTAGATTTAATTCACATGTAAAACTTTTTTTAATTCTGTGACAATAGTTGCTGAGGTACAAAAAAATGATGGCCCAAAATTCAGTCCTTTATTTAATTAAGCTAATTCCTGTTCATTTAATGTATAAGATGAAATGTTAACAACAAGGTCACTGACTTCATTTACACTTTAAGCAGAAGCTCCTAGTTCCACTATATCAGTGTTTGTACTATCTGAGTCATTCATTTCTTTATTTCTTCTATGTTTCCTACCCCTTCTCTTGGGTCAAACAAAGGAGCAGAAGCCTGTCTGTAGCCCTCTAACTTGATGGGGGTGGTTTCATTATGTTCTAAATCAGCCTCAACTTCAATAATAGAAGAAAAGTCAGTATTTGAGTTTTAACCAGACCACCTAAAACTATCGCACTGATAAACACACTTCCTTTACCCCTGGAGTTCTTCCTCTATCGATTACCAAATAATTTTTGTCCCTGTTGAGAAACCTATTTCATTTCTTAGAAAAAGGATTTTTATTTTTATAATTCTGACTGTACCTCAGTAATTTACAATGCCTCTGCTGTTCACAGTCTTCATGAAATTTTTTAACCCAACCTTTAAAATTTTCCATCAGTTGTTGAAAACATCAACAGCAACAGTATTAACAATCTCCACATAGTCATTTCTATTCTTTTGAAAAGTGTGTAAAGAATTTTCATAATATTCCACTAAAATTTCAACAAATATCAAGGAAGCTGTTTTTGTATAGCTCTCCATTTTGCCATAAAGGCGAAATCATTTCTTCTCACACCAGGTTCAATCCATACTCGCAAGCCACAAGCAGCCATTTTTTTCATTTAAATAGTGCCTCAAACTTTTAATATGCCAGGAAACTGAAAGTACCTTTTTTTGAAGCATTGGTCTGGTTGACGAATGCTCACTGCAAAGAAATATTAGTTTGCTTAACCAAGGCTTTTTTTTTTACTTTTCCACCACTGTTTCTGACAAACTATGCATCATTATCCTGGTCAGAGACTAAATCATTTATAAACAATTTCAAACTGCTTACATTTTCCACTGGCGTCACCATATTGGAGCTAAGTACAGCTTTTCAATAGTTCAACAGCATCCATCAAACACTGAATAGAATCCACAAATGTTTCAAGGAGAACAAACAGGTACATGGAGGCCAATGACTCCTATAGAACTTCAAAAAATGTTTCTATCACTCAACAAATGTAGTATTCCTTTATTTCAAACATCAGCAACAGCAAACCACGGTTTCACCTTTAAACATATTTTTTTAATGTTACATTTTGTAAGGCCAAAATGTTTAGAAATATATATATATATATATATATATATATAGAGAGAGAGAGAGAGAGAGAGAGCTATACATGTCATCATCCTGTACCACCCTACTTATTCCTGCTAATGACAGACCTAACTGCTCCTAACCCTAACCCTGCAACTTACCTTTGAAAAAACACTTACATAGCACTACCACTAATTAATCACATTGTGGAATCACATTGTTGTCAGTCCCAAGCAAAGTTTTGCCAGTGTATTACTGAATAGACTGAAAGAAGCATTTGTTGATGGACTCAGGCAGGAAAAGGCTAGATTTACATCAAGTCCTCCCTGCACTGACCAGATGTTTGTACTTAGGGAAATTATAGAAAAAGCAACAGCTTGGAAGCAACCACTCATTGTCTACTTTGTGGACTTCAAAAATACCTTTGACTGCATACATAGATGATACATCTTGGTAGAATACAGGATTTCTGCAAAAGTCATTACACACTTTAAGAGTCTGTATCAAGATAGTAATGTGCAATTTGAGTAAATAATGAGTTCAGTGACTGGTTTGCTGTGGTCACTGGTGTATGACAGGGATGTATACTGTTGTGCCAAGTGTTGGTCCTACCATTGACAATATTCCCATGCTGGTCCAGTAATCAAGGAGAAACCAAACACAAACCAAAAACCGAACAAGTGAAAATTGGGCCAACAATAGGAACTGGAGGCCTGAAACCACCACGAAACGAATTTGATCTAGGTTTCGTCTTTATTTAGACTTCTTCAGAACAAAAAGTTAAAACGTGGTCACCCACCAGAATTTATACAACTTAAGATGACATCATTGATCAATTAGTCAATTAGTCAATTAAAAAACTTTAAAAAACCTTTCATCATGCTTAAAGCAACCTGAGCACACACACACACACACACACACACACACACACACACACACACACACACACACACACACACACACACACACACACACACACACACAAACAAACCACTAATAATATGATGAACATACTGCATTAGTAATAATAAAAACTTTGTAAATACAATATCAAAAATCACATAACAAAATATATTATGATGAAAATAAACACCAAACGCCACACCATATAATGTGTAATAGTAAACTAAATACAATCATTATAAATGTCAAATGGAGTTGTTAACTAATCACCCAATAATGTGTTTCAGTTTCAAAATGGGGGCTATACTAATGTGATCATTAATGCCAGGAAAGACAGTTGCATTCAACCTAAGTTGCCACCTCACCTCACTAATGTCTAAATGCAAATCTAAAATCCTGCCCTGTACATCCTTAATTATATTTTGCAATATACAAAACTTAAAATGATGCCCATCATGTGTTTCAATGTGCCTGTAAAGGGCATTAGTGGTTTTCCTTAGCCTTATATCTGACAGGTACTCATTAATCCTGTCTCTAAAGGCTCTACTAGTTTTTCCGATGTAAAACACCGGACACTGTACACACTGTGCCATATACACCACATTTTTTGTGTAACAGTCAAAATGCCCATATAATCTAATAGGTGCACCTGCCACTTGTAAGTTGGAACCTGTTGGTAAAATGTGATGGCACACACTACATCTCCCACATTTAAAGTTCCCAACGGGCCTACCAGTTACATTCGAAACATTGTCACCCTTCTCTAATAATTGTTTCAAAGACCTCGCCTTCCTAAAGACACATTTTGGATAAGTACCAAGCTTATCCCAAACTAAACAATCTAACCTAAGAAACCTCCAATTATTATATATAATGTCCCTAATATTGGGAGCATCGTAAGAATAGGTAGTGATAAAATAGAGGTTGTGTTCGGGAAAATGACTACTGATGTTGTCAGTCACAGGTAGAATATGGTTATCATTGTCAACATTGACAATTTGATTAACTGTCTCCTGGTCCACTCTTATGTGATCTATACTTGTTCTACCTTTAATTAGTGGCCAATACACCCCTTCATCCCTCTTCCATTTAACTTCCTGCACTACAGCTTGACACATACCTTCAGGGTATCCTCTTCTAAGGAACATGCTCATTATAAACTCTACTTCCTTCAAAAAATCTGACTTGTCACTAACCATCCTGGCAGCCCTGACCATCTGACCTTTAATAATTGCTCTTTTCTGGTGGCCAGGGTGCCAACTAGAATAACAGAGATAAGAATTTGAGAAAGTGGCTTTTCTATAGTTGTTGGTGGACAAAGAATAATTTGTAGGGTCTATTTTTAACATAACGTCTAAATAAGAAATCTCCTGTTTGCTTGTAGAGTAAGTAAACTTCAGAAAATGCATCGTACTATTAATATATTCCATGAAGGCATTCAAATCATCTTCACTACCTTCCCATACTATAAACAAATCATCTAAAAATCGGGTGTAGTGTCGAATTTTAGAATTAAATCTACTGTGTAAAACATATTCCTGTTCCCAGTAGGACATAACATAATTTGCATAAATGGGGGCACAAGCTGCCCCCATAGCTACACCAGTGATTTGCTTAAAATGATAACCTTCAAAGAAAATGTAATTATTAGACAATACCATTTCCATCAAGGTGATGAATATATTAATGCGGTCCTGATCGTACAACCCAGTCTTAAAAAGCTGTTGTTCCAACCATTCCAACTCTATGTCATTGGGTATTACAGAAAAAAGGTTCACAACATCAATGGTAACCAAAATGGTATTTTCATTAAATTCCACAGTTCGTAACTTCTCCAAATATTGCCAAGAGTCCTTTGTAATGTAATCAAATAACTTGATGCCTTTTTGCAAATGATAGTCCAAAAATTTACTAATAAAACATGTTTTGCTACATTTACCATCAACTATAGGCCTGAACTTAACATTAACCAGTCCCTTATGTATCTTGGGGATCCCAAAGATATCACTCACCACAGGAAATTCATTAGTCATGAAAAAATACTCTGATTCAGTAATTTGTCCTTGCATCAATAGATCTTCAATTAACCTATCCACCCTGGCATTTGTAATATTAAGTTGGTTTAAACTACTTTCCTCGTAGGTCTCCCCACTTAACATTATTAACATGTGATTAATATAATCATTTCTGTCGATAACCACTAAGCCACTGCCCTTATCGGGCTTCATGAATCTAATGGACCTGTCCCTAACCAAATCGTCCAACAAGCTCCGTTCATCCCTAGATAAGTTATTTTGACTATTAAACGCATGAAATCCATTAACAGACTTACTTCTGTTAAGGTAATCTCTTATTTCCAACTCACAGATTTTCTCAAATAATCCAACTATAGTATTTGAAGGTGGTATAAACTTACTAGGTTTTTTAAAAATTCCCTTCGCCCTTGAAGTTCATATTGAAACATCAACTTTAGGTTCATCTTCCTTGTCAATAATTTCAGATCAATAAGAATGTCAGTTATGTTACCCCTAACTAGGGGCACAAAGGTGAACCCCTTTGATAATAATTCCACGTGTCTTGTATTAATAACCCTACTGGAAAAGTTGTATACTTTGTAATCACCATATGTATTACATACTACCAGAGGGTTAGTAAGATGTTCTCCGTTACATGTCCCTACTTGATTGTCCATAATGGAAACCAACTGTTCAATACTATCACTAATGTCCCCGTCACTGTTGTCGATCAAAACATCATGAATTTGCCCAGAAATTACATATTCATTGTTATCTTTGGCTGAACTGTCAGGCACCGTATAAATACTAATACCCGCACTTAATTCAACCAGTCCACAATCAGTAATAGACTCCCCAGAAACCATACTATCACCCAGTGTTACCACTTCAGGTGAATTACCATTCACCTCATTATTAGCTGAAAAAGACATTGGCAAATTATTTATACCAACAGCATCACCAATGTCAACTGTAACATTGATTCCCATACTGACATTTGGTTCTAATACATGGTGGCCAAAGCTAAACAGATCATCATTATCACAAATACAAAATTCAGCATTTGCGTGCCTGATTTGTTCACTTGTGTATTCACTGATTGATTCCTTCAACATTTCAGCATCATTCAAAATGTCATTATTGACAAAGTTAAAGTTAATGTCATTTGAAGTTGTGCCCCCCCGTATCCACAACAGAAGTGTCATTGAAAATGAAAAAGTTCTTCTTTAAACTCAATGATGTGAACCCAATCAGATAAAACAATAATAATAATAACAGTAATCAAGGAGCCTGAATCCTCACCACTGACACTGGAGAGGGACATGCAGTTGGAATACAAATGGATACACTCTGTATTTCCAGATGCAGACCTCTCTGCATCAAGCACAATTTCCCTTAAGAACACACAGATAACACACTCATCCTGGGTTCTGGCTTTTTCTATATCTGTCAGCAGACACTCCACAATCAGCTAACCTAAGGCCCTTAACAAAGGGTGTCCAAATATACAGTGTAATATTAATACTAAAATAAATGGTAGTAGTTGACAAAGACAGCTAGGCCTTCTGGAGTGGCCCACACAGTGTCACCAAATAAATATAAGCACTCTCAAAGGTTAAATACTTTCTACAGGGACAAGCCACAATAAAAGTTTAAATGTATTTGATAATAAATAATAAAACACTTGAAAATATTAAATATATATTTAACAGTAAATCACAGAGTTCAAATCACAGGAAATATTGAAAACAACATTGATAGACAGACTGATACAAATAAAGAAAAGTGATATCTAAACTAAGATTCACTATATTCCTGACTGAATCTAGGAGAATTAGCATTCCCTAATAAGGGACTTGATAGAGCAAGACACAGTGAAATATGTGAGCAGTCTTTCTAGTCAGGTTCCCCAAAACAGAATACTCCCTCATCAGAGATTACTCCTTGTAAAATATAATATCCAAGATGGCTTGCAGAATTACCTCATCTGGTCACCAGACTCAAGGTACTCACAAGAACCCCATTTGAAGCTGAGACAGGAATTTAGCACAGATGGTTACAATATACATCTTAAATCTTTATGGCAGTTCTTTGGACTTCCCCTCTTTTTACTGAGCTAATAAACAAAGGCTTCTTCCAGACCCACTGTCTCTGATCCTATTCAGAACTGTGGGAGTACCAGTTTAGTAGCATAACAGTTTATTTACATTTCCCTCATTTTTCTTAAAGTAAGTTAGCAGGTTAAACCTTGCTGACCCAGTGTCCTCTATTAAAACATATACATTTAATTCAGTTACAGTAATGCATGTACATTTCTTTTAATTCCAGCAGGGTACGTTGTTGATACATTTTAAGACATGCAAACCTCACAAATATATTTTCAACACAAGCATCTATATAAATCAGTTTAATATACAAATGACAAATAATTATTTACAAAATCCAGTTAGCTGTGATGGTACAAGTCATACATCTACTGCCCTATTTCTCCTGGCATGACTGGCAGTACCTCCTATCATCACACCTGTCTCCCTTTTTATTCTCAGTAGTTATTGATTAGGTCATGCGGAAAACATTACACATAAGTGGGACTGGAATTTGTCGATGACAATAAGCTATGTGACTTGGACTTTGTGTACTACATGGCTCTAATTCCTACAAAATGGACTGGAATGCAGACAATGACCACAACAGTGGAGAGAGAGGGTGGAAAAATAGGCCTCAAAATGAATCCTGACAAATGCAAAGTTTTGGTTGTCAAAGCATAGAATGACAACAACAAAGACATAGCAGCTGCAGGATCAGTTTTAGATAAGACAGAGAACTTCTGCTACCTGGGCAGTTTTATCTCTCATACAGGTAATTGCAAGAAAGAAGTGCTGCTTAGACAAATGCAGAATTCAATAAACAATCCAAAATCTATAGATCAAAAACATTGCACTTTCCACAAAGGTGAAGATATACCAAGCTCTTTTGCTATCTATACTCTTACATGGTGCTAGGCTATGGCTCTCAGCTATGGCCAATCACAGCATCAGCCATGAGAAAACTTGATGCTGCTCATTATAAATGGTTAAGATGCATTTTAGAAATAATGTGGAAGGGACAAAGTAAAAAAAATGAGTGTCAGAGAAAGAACGCAACAATGGAAACTTAAAAATATCATTATGGAATGAAGGCTACGATGGTTTGGTCATCTAACTGCATAGATACTATCAGGATTCCTATACAAGGCCTCAACTGGGAACTAGCTGGATAGTAGAGAAGAGCAGACAGACCTTGACAAAACTGGAAAGGAGTTGTTACAAGAGACCTCTGTCATCTGAATATCACTTGGGAGGAAGCTAAAGAAGTGGCAGATGATAGGACACAGTGGAGTCAACTTGTGGCCCAATGCATCACTGATGCAAGGTGAACTGAAGTCCGAAGACCACTAATTAATAGAGTGCACACACACACTCTAACACATGCATACACACACATGACTGACAACCATGCACATACATTTCTAAGATATGTTCATGTATTTCTAAAGTTACGCAATCACATGTGTAGACAAATATGACAATGACGTTATTAGTTCTTGTCTAAAATAATAACAATAAAAAAAAAAGATATGCACTGAATACGTGCCTAAATAACTATTTTTTTTACTTTACAAATACAGTACTGGGGGGGAGCAGAATAGTGGTTACTGTTGCTGCCTTGTAGCTCGTGAGCCTCTGTACTGCTCCCTGTCACCATGTCTTCTGTGCATATTCTCATTTTTCCCCAGCATTTCCTTCTGGGAGGGGTTCCCTGTCATTTTCAGTTTTCATGAACATCTCAAAGACATGCTAATAAGGGAATTAGAAATCCCAAAATTGCCCATAGGTTACTTGGAGTGTGTGTGTGTGTGTGTGTGTGTGTGTGTGTGTGTGTGTGTGTGTGTGTGTGTGTGTGTGTGTGTGTGTGTGTGTGTGTGTCTGTGTGTGTGTGGCATCTAGTATGACTTCTCATCCATATACTTGCTAAGTGCCAGGATATGCGCTGGCTCTCCTATACCCCTTAGTAAGATAAAAGAATGTACTGGATACCAAATTAATGAAGTACTGCAAGCAGACTTGAATTCTCTGTAACAGAACACAAACAGATTGGAAGGTACTCATCAAAATAATACAGATGTGTAGGAGTTATAAGAATGATTTGTATTACTGAAATCGGTTAACCTATTTATGGGTTTATTATATAACTCAAACTTTTGTATTTGTAGTGAGTGAACATATAATTCCTCTTAGATTAAATGAAGTAGTACTTATTGTATTTATTTTATAATGTTTAAGATGAAGTTTATAAATTACACTGTAAATATTGCAATCTACAGAGGAAAAAATATGCAAGTGTGATAATCTTGGGAAATATGTAAGTGTCAGTCATTCTTTTAGCCTGATCTTCCCAGTAGCTAAATGTATTTGTGTGGTAGTAGAAGCAATCAAGAGACACAGAACAGTAATATTTGCTCTTCTAACAGGTTGTTTGCCCTTTCCTGTCACATTTGCAATAGTGGTGATGGTGGTGCTGTTTTTGTTTCATGGTGCACATAGTAATGCACTCCTAAAACTAGTGCAGTATTGTCCTTTCTTTTCCCAAAGGATTTCTTCTTCTGATCTATTTTCTGGAAGTGAAATCAGCAAACACTTACTTCTGTAATTGCTGTTTCCTTTCTTTCGGTCTTGTTAAAGCATCTATTATCTCTGCTAGTCACATATTGCAAATTCAAAACATGTTAGTCATAAATTTGCATTTTTTTCAGAATCAGTTTCAAAGGAGCTTCATATTTTTTGTGACTATAACCCTCTTTGAGTCTTTGGTATAGTCAGTCTACAAAGGAAAATAAAACTTCTGTTTTGGGATTACTTCTTGACAGTATGTTTCAAAGTTCTTGTCCTTTTTTCTGTCTTCTCCTATCGAGCTGATGTTATAAGATGTGCTATATTAAGTCTTCCAGTACTTGTGCATGTCTAATTAATATCTTTCTCTGGCAGTTTAATATTTTATTTCCTATTAATCTTGAAATAATGGACACCAAAAGGAAATGGGATGTTGCACTGCTCAGATGAAATCTCTATTGTACTATTATTGTAGTTCAGTGGAAGTCATGTCCAGGCACTTTCTGGTAAAGAAGTTATGAGTTAAAGCCTAATTAGGCATCTTCTAGCTAAAAACGAGAGCAGTAAAAGTCCACTAGATCTATATGGCAGTCATTATCACTGTGAAAAAGATGCAGCATCAGCAGTTAAACAGTGTTTTAAAGATAGCATTTGTCTTTAGAAATGTATCTGTCTGTCTTTCCTTGTTTTTGCATCATCTCTCTCTATGTATCTTCACTGCTTACAGTAAGTTTCCATTCACACCATCTGTCTTTATTTCTTTGTATCACTGCCTATAAAATCTTACTAGATGTTATAAGGCAAAAAAGTTCAATTAGATTAAAACCGAATATGTATGATTAAAAACAAATGCATCAATAAGACAGTGGTTCCAAAATTCAAAGAGAAACGTGAACAAGTGGTATCATAAATAGTTTTGTTGAGTTGATATCTAACAGGTATGGGAAATCTAATGTTCATTTAAGATTTTGTGTGGCAGTTGGGATTCCTGGTAACAGCTACTGCAATCACAGATGACAGCATCAGCCTCTGTAAACCTGGATTTTGACATTTAAACATGTACAAATAAAAAGTACCGAAAAAGAGACATTCTGAGATAGGTTCCTGTATTCTAACACCAATTACATGATCTTAAACTTTCCATAGATAATAATAGCAATCCTAATTGCTAACCAGGTAGGCCCCTGGACAAACAGTCCTTTTCCTGGGACAACCTGGAAACAATGTCTGGTTAAGTGACTTGGTCAGTGTCACACAGTAGACACACAAACTCTGATGGAATCAAACCCTGTACCACAGGAACTACAGCTTGCAACCTTAGTCTCTGCACCAACTGCTGGACAATTCATGAAAAGAAACATGTCCACGGTTTTATATCTTTAAAAAGAGAGGATAATAGATGAATGAATGAAAGAATAAATAGTTAGAAATGCAAACTGAAGTGAAATTGTTTTAGAATGTGCATGGCAATGTGTAATGTGCTACATGCAATGCCAAAATGCAGTTTTTGTACTAGTAATATTCTTTGACGTTTCAGCAAATGACACACAAAAGTCTACCATGCACAATCAGTTAAAAGTGAATGTCTTAATTGATAAAAATTTTAAATTTCTGCATAGAACTCAGTTCACTATTTCAACATATTTAGTATCCCTTAGTTCAAATAAAATAATCTTAAAGACACATTAAAGCTCACTATGTTTATTATAACAAATAATCTCTTATACCTATATATCATTATTTCTGCATTGCAGAAACAGTAATCAATACATTTTCATGCCAGAATAAAAATAACTTAATATTTTAATGGAGAAATAATGCAGAACTTCATATTCTGACATTATTGCATAATTATGCAGAATATTTACTTCTACACACATTTTCAACAATAACACACACATGTTGAGCCCAGAGTCTATTTTCAGTACAAACACAATCAGCTCTTCATGTCTATTTTGTACTTAACACTTATTTCATCATTCCCAAGATGACACTAAATCAAAATGCAATAGAAAGTTAAATTTCTGTCTAGGGTAGAAAAGAGAGGGAACGGAGTGGACAGAAGTGGGAGGTAATGGTAGGAATCCTAAAAGAATACTTGAGCTCCAAGATGTACACACCATTTATTCAGATTAAGCACTTTTGTCTCAAAAACTGTACGTATTGTGATGAAATCTAGTGCTTTTTGAGATGAAAACTGCTTAATCTGAATAAATGGTGCATGTGTCGCGGAGCGCATGTGTTTCTTTTTTTTTTTTTTTGAATAACTAGTTGTTATTTGAAATTGTTTGCTGTTGTTTTGGTATTAGGTAATGATAGGAGACCTTTATAAGAAAACAAGGGAAATGCAGACTCATCAGCATTACCTGATAATGCTAAAACATCTATGACATCAGCACCAGTAACTGTAACAGCAATCTACAGAAAAAATAACATCCATGAGGTTGGCTGGCATTGGGCAATACCAGACAGCCCAAAAGTATTTGGTGGCCTAAAATGAATGATAGAGGATCCGCAGTACTAACAGATATTCTGTCATTGTCTAATACTGCCTACCTTTGAGGGAATTATCATGCCTAGAATATTGCATACCTGTAAGGGTGGTTTTTTTAATATAAACTATTAAAATATAAGGAAATGGTTTATATAGTATTATAACATGTGACTATTTCTCTGCCAGAATATGCACATTTCGTATATATTGTTGGTTTTTTGTTCATTTCGTCTGTGTCCTCTGCATGATATTCAAAACATAGCTGTTGATCTATAAATGGAAGAAAGAATGCACTAGCCAGCCTTTTTTCTCTGGTTGATGAAAGATGTTGCAGCTGTTTAATACACATCAGGATCCATTAATAGTAACAAAGTGTATGAATACCTTTGTTGTATGCGGATACTTCAAAAAGATGGCGTCCCTATTATGTCATAGAAAGAACAAATCACCAAACGGCATTTTGTTGAACATACCCTTCGTCAATCTGTTCTTACTGAGATTGCATTACGAAAGGGATCAGGAAATTTGCCCTTTTCCCACTGTAGTGAGAGCTCAGAGTTGGTATATATATATATATATATATATATATATATATATATATATCTATATATATATATATATCTATATATATATATATATATATATATATATATATATAATTAGTGAGGGTGTGGTGGTGGACGCCCCCCCTCCCCCACATGATGGGCTTCGAGTGAAATTCCATTAATTGAACTGACAGTTCAGTGACATAATATAGACCCAAAAATATGTATATATAGTTCAAGGGCTGTCACTGAGGTCTCTAATGCTGATATTCTCATATTGGACAGGCATGCATAAAGGACATACACAAACCATACATAACGGAGACACAAATGCAGACACACACACAAACACACACTCCTACTCACCCATACCCACACACACACACCCACACACACACACACACACACACACACACACACACACACACATACACACACACACACACACACACACACACACACACACACACACACACACACACACACACACACACACACACACTGAATCACAGAACACTCAACTGAATATTTACACACAGAAACCAAAAGATGGGCTGTAAATGCAGGGCTTATTTCACCTTTAGTCACACCTTCTCTAACAAGATTTGCAGACTATATCTGGGAATTTACTTGATGTATATTCAGCCCTACAAGGAAGAATGCACACTGCATATAGATCAAGCCTTTGAAGCAAAAAAGGACGTCTTTATTATATGCAACGTCTCTTTGAATCAAAAGTTAAATAGTGGGATTTTCATCACAAAATTGGAACAAAAAGGACAACAGTACTTCTAAAACTTCCTAGTATAGCAGAGTCTCCCCCCTTGGCTTCTACTTCATTTTAATCTCACTTAAGTCTCGTTATAACTTAGTTCAGTCTTTTCACACCAGCACAGTTCTTCCTGTCTGAGTTCTTACACCTAGATCTGCAATACATCCCTTCTCAAAAAGAGAAGAGTTTCAATCTCACACACACACACACACACACACACACACACACACACACACACACACACACACACACACACACACACACATACACACACAAGTCTTCCCCAGGACACTCAATAACAAAGGCGCAATACTTTTTGTTCCAAGTGTATAAGTATTGTCACTTTGGGCTTCAAGGAAGGGACAGATGGCCTTGATTTAAGTCATTTTAATGAATTCTTTTAAGATCCTCTTGTGAAGTACTGCAAAACAGTTGTAGAGTTTAACAGCCCTGCCAAGTCCACATGATCAGGTATTCTGTAATTCATTTTCAGGGTGCCTTATCCCATTACTGGCCAGAAAAGCACACAAGGAAAGCATGAAAGAAGAAAAACCCATAGCAATTATAATGTTCCAAATTTCATTCATTTCATTAATACAACTTTTGCAATTTCATTTAAAAAATTCTGGAATACATTGGACAACTTGTTATGCAGCATACATATATACATACATCTACTGACAGCTGTTTTTAAGGCCAATGAAAATGATACATTATTCATGAAGTAACAAAACGGCTCAACCATTTCACATTAATCCATTTAAGCCAGGTGCACACCAAGCTTTTCAGTGACCCAGTCCCTCACCCAACCAAACAGGCAGATATAACACAGTACCAAATTTTATAGCCCAATCACAAGGACTTCATATGCACCAATTATAAGGGAATGGTTGGTCTTGAAAGGTATCAGTAGGAAGTGACTGGAAACGCCATAGTGAGAATCCATCTCAGATCCTTAACCAACATGCATAAGAAACTATTGTAAGGCACATGTCCACCGGATTCAAAAACTGTGGATGTTAGAAGTATTACAAAAAATATGTACAGGTCTGTACAGAGAAGTATAAATTAAGAACTACTTGTGTGTAAATAAATAGTGTCAAGTATTGTGTCTTGCTTGATATGGAGAAAGAGGTGGCAGTAACAGTTTTATGTAATTATGTCCTAGATAATGAACATGTTTAACCTTCTTTAAAGAAATACTAGCTTCAACACCCATTACAGAGACACTGGAAACCAATTACATCACATAAAAACTAGCTCAAAATATGTAATATACAGCAATTGATTTCGTATGTTAAATGCATAGATGAGATATTCAACTGTCCATTAAGGGGCTACATCATACTCAAAGTAGCCTCACGTGGCTTAAGCCAAAACACCATACAATACAGAACAGTGTGTATTTGTATGTGGATGTGTGTTTGTGCATGCATGTGCATTCACATGTTTCTATGTCTGTGTCAGCACGTTTGTGTGTGTGTAAGATCATGGTTATAGATCGGATGAAGAAGTATTGACATGCTCTTGCAGTCTGTACCTTTGATGGTGCTGTGACAAAGGGAGATACTGCCAGCACAGCTTTCCGGAATTTTGTAAATAATTATGTGTCATTTCTGAATATCAACATGATTTATATAAGATGCTTGTTCTACAACTGTATTAGAACTGCATGGTATATGTATATCAAACTTATTTGTACAGACGTGTGTTGAAAAAGGTTTTTGCAAAGTGCTTGAAATGTGTCCACCATGTGGTGGACTGGAAGAGAACAGAAATGTACATGCATTATTGTAACTGTTTAAATGTATATTTTTTAATAGTGTAAAATGGAATATGGGAGGTTAATTCAGTCCAGCAAACTTCAGAAAAATAGCTGAAATTAAATTACTTTATGGCAGCTACAGACACAATGACTCTGCTGAGAAGCTTTCTATATTGTCTTCAGAGTGAACTAATAACTACAATTGTTTAGGACTTCCAGCATCTGCCAAAGATCTAAGGAAAATGTATTTTCACAGGAAGATTCTAAATACTGCTAGCTTCCAGCAGTGAGGGTTTCACCTGGAATAGAGTCAGATGACAAGAAATCATGTCATTCTAAAAGCTGTGCCAGCAGTAATATTTGAGATATTAATTTACAAAGTCTCTTAAAGAGACACATCATTCTGTATTTTGTCTTAGACCTGATAATAGCAACAATAAGAACCATTCATCACACCTGCCTTGTTCTTAAGTAAGTTAATTAGGGCATAGTAATTCTCTTAGATTCAGTCAGGAATATAGTGAATCATAGTTTAGATGCTTTTTCTTTCTTTATTTATTTGAGACTGTCCTGCAATGTTGTTTTAAATGTCACTGTGAATATATATATATGTATATATATATATATATATATATATATATATATATATATATATATATATATATATATATATATACATATATATATATATATATATATATATATATATATATATATATATATATATATATATATATTTCTTGTTCTTTATTATTTATTATTAAATTATTTAAACATTTCATTGTGGCTGATCTTTGTAGAGATATTTAAGTTTTCAGAGTACTTGCATACTTATTTGGTGACACTGTAGGCCACTCCTAATAGCTTTGCTCTTGGTCAAACTACTATATGTATTTGCATTAATATTACACAGTAAGATTGGAC
The DNA here is from genome assembly GCF_019279795.1 of Protopterus annectens. Lineage (NCBI taxonomy): Eukaryota > Metazoa > Chordata > Ceratodontiformes > Protopteridae > Protopterus > Protopterus annectens. The sequence goes on from NC_056748.1 coordinate 570,983,085, forward strand.
ACCGTTTTTGTTAAGGGCCTTAAAGTAGCTGATAAGGAGTTGGCTGACAGCAGTGATACCTACCTTATAGTGTGGGCAAAAGGGGGCATAACTAGTAAACCCATGCCAGCCTTTCCCAGGTGTGAGTGTGTGTGTGTGTGTGTGTGTGTGTGTGTGTGTGTGTGTGTGTGTGTGTGTGTGTGTGTGTGTGTGTGTGTGTGTGTGTGTGTAAATCAAGCCTCAAACAGTGTGTCTGTGTCAGCTACTTGGTCAGGGACACAAAGCACTGGTTGGACAGAGAGGGTGCTGGAGATCTTGTCTTGGTCACTCAGCTGAGATCTCATCTCTGTAGCTGCCCCAGTGGGGAGTTTTATGGGGGATATGGAGAAAGAGGGAGAAACCAGCCCCGGATTGACTGTGGTCTCTTTGTGCTTCTAAGGGAAATTGCACTTGATGCAGAGAGTTGCATCTGGAAATACAGTGTGTGTACCTTGTCATCCTCCCAGTGTATGTCCCTCAATGTTGCCAGTGGTGAGGATTGAGGCTCCTTGATTACTTGTCCAGTGGTGGGTTATCACATTAAAGTAGCAGTTTACTGCTGGAGTGAGAGTGTAACATTGTACACTATCCTGTAACAGAACATTTAGAAGCCTAAGCTCCTCACTGATGTATATATTGTAAGACTCTCAAAGAACACCTTAGTTTCAAGGTACAGCCAGCCATCTCCTGTCACTTATGCCTCTCCACAGTATCTAGTTGCCAAGCAACATGTACACTCATTCGTAATCCTATATTGTTCCCAGTACATGTCCAGAGAAGTGACTGAGGTGTCCCAGTACTGTAACATCCTTGCTGCTGTAGGAATTCTTGTACATGACCTACCCATGCCCTTTTCCAATTCATAATTTACAAAAACATAATGTCATGAATACCAAAAATATCTGATGATGTATATTCCCTGTTAATTTGTGAATTGAATCCCCTTCTCTGAGAAATCCAAGCGGCCAATCCTTAGAGAGAACTGTGCTCCTGCCAGCGGGGAGTACATGACATCTAGAAATACCAGTCTATTCCCATCCCCTTTTGAACTCCCCAGTTGCCAGACTGAACCCAAAACACTTGAGTCACTCCTAGGGCTTCTTCTTTCATTACCACAGAGTAACTGCTTTCACACAAGATGACTGCAAATGGTTTCTGCTGAGCTCAGTAGCTTAATGTTCAACATCACAGTGCTGCAATGTTATTGTCTTAACCCCTTTTAACCCATTCTTATCAAGTATAACCCTGGGTGTTTTGATGACCCAATCACAAGATCTGCATCTTATCATACTAGATGAAGGAAAAACTGCTTTGTCTTTACTTGTTGCCATCCCTGATAAACAGCTTGTTGTTTAAAACACATTTCATGTATCTAGCCTCATGTGTACCAAATGGAATATCCTGTGGCAAGGTAGTTGAATGGGCAAATTATGTATAGTGGCTATGCAGTTCTTTTAGTGGCTCACACTGTGTCAGACCATTTGTTAGTAGGGTGAATAAGAAAAGTGATACTGTGTTTCCTAAATAACATTGTTGCCTTTTTTTAAGTATTCTCTATGCTGGCGTAGTCCTGACATAGTTTCTGACAAATGTTGCTTAATAACTTGCCTCTTACTTATCACAACATCCTTCTATGGCATATCCAGTTCATCAGACTTCAACTGCCCCCTCAAAAGCTAAGAATTCCTCATCTATGGGTCTTCATATTATAACAGGTTGACTAATTATCAGTGCCAAATATAATCTGTCTGAGCCTGTACTTAACCTGTTTAATATTATCCCCTCTGTTAGTTGCATTACTAAAGCATGTAAAATGGCCACTGTAATGCCATTACTCAAGGGTAGCCCAACCACAGATCCTGGCAACTATAGGTGCATTTATTTATTTATTTACTCACTGAAATTTGATTACCAGAAAAGTCCAACTGGGTCGAAGGCCATTTACGGCAGATGCCCGGGGAGAAAAGCTTCAAATTATTACAAAACATTTTAAGAACAATAATTTCACAATCTTCAAAAATAAAACCAAACCATCTGCAGTTTAAATAATTATAACAAATTAGGCATAATATAACAACATCGATTAAGAATCGATACAAGGCATATGACAATCATTTAATATTTAGAGAAATTTTAGACAGTTTCTAGAGAAATTAAAGGTAAGCTAGTCTAATACAAATAGAAATTTCAATATGAAGTGAGGAAAAAACAGGCTTATGGTATATTTAGAGAGAAAATCAGCAAAGAGAATTAGATAGCAGTAAGGAAGTAAGTGAAGAAGGTAGAGTAAGGAAGTATAAGGAATGAAAAGGTAACTTTTCATATTTAGAGATATAGTTTATCTGGTTTTGAACAATAATACACAAGACAAGCAAACAAGGAAATCTTCAGATGCAGGAAAAAGCCCCAAAACACCACTGGCACCAATGCTATCAAGTAGTTTATTTAGTGCTTTTATCTTGGTATCAGAATGCTTTAGAATAAGTAAAACACAGGTTAACGACATTAAATACATGCCCCTGCCCTACTTCTTCTTCTTCTTCCTCTTTTGGCTGCTCCCATTAGGGGTCGCCACAGTGGATCAATTGTTTCCATTTCCTCCTGTCATCTGCATCTTGCTCTGTCACACCAACCACCTGCATGTCCTCTCTCACCACATCCATAAACCTTATCTTAGGCCTTCCTCTTTTCCTGTTACCTGGCAGCTTCATCCTTAGCATCTTTTTCCCAATATACTCTGCATCCCTCCTCAGCACATGTCCAAACCAACGTAATCTTGCCTCTCTGACTTTGTCTCCAAACCTTTCAACCTGGGCTGACCCTCTAATATACTTATTCCTAATCCTGTCCACCCTTGTCACACCCAGTGCAAATCTTAACATCTTCAACTCTGCCACATCAAGCTCTGACTCCTGCCTTTTTGTCAATGCCACTGTCTCCAACCCATATAACATAACTGGTCTCACTAACCTCTTGTAGACCTTCCCTTTCGCTCTTACTGGTGCTCGTCTGTCACAAATCACTCCTGAATCTCTTCTCCACCCAATCCATCCTGCCTGTACTCTCTTCTTCACCTCTCTTCCACACTCACCATTACTCTGAACTGTTGATCCCAAGTACTTAAACTCATCCACCTTCACCACCTCTACTCCCTCCATCTTCACCATTCTTCTATCCTGCCTCTCATTCACACAGATATATTCTGCCTTAGTCCTGCTGACCTTCATTCCTCTTCTCTCTGGAGCATATCTCCACCTCTCCAGGGTCTCCTCCACCTGTTACCTACTCTCACTACAGATCACAATGTCATCTGCAAACATCATAGTCCATGGGGACTCCTGTCTGATCTTGTCTGTCAACCTGTCCATCACCATTGCAAATAAGAAAGGGCTCAGAGCTGATCCTTGATGCAATCCCACCTCCACCTTAAACGCATCCGTCACTCCCACCGCGGACCTAACCGCTGTCACACTACCCTCATACATATCTTGTACCACTCTTACATACTTCTCTGACACTCCTGACTACCTCATACAATACCACAACTCCTGCCTAGGCACCCTGTCATATGCTTTCTCTAAGTCGACAAAGACACAATGCAACTCCTTCTGACCTTCTCTGTACTTCTCCATCAACACTCTCAGAGCAAACATCGTCCCTGCCATACTATTGGTGTAAAATGCTCTACCTGTCCCTCCCAGTTGTATTTAAATGGTTGTTCCTAACCATTACCTAAAAACGTCCTGTACATGAAAGTTTTTTTAAAATCACATCCCACATTTTAATATACGTTTTACAAATAATCACACATAAAAACCAAAAATACATATACAAAATATATGTATACACTTGATATTTCTACATACAATGTGCAAATTTAAGCCTTAACAAGGGACTTAAGAAAATGTTGTCATTCAGCCCAGGAAATTCACAGGCATTAGTTCTAATCTGCCATTTCACTTTCTTGAACTCAAGGAAGTCATCAGAAGGATCTCCTCGGTGCCCAAAGTCCACATGGTCAATAACACAAAACTTAAAAGTGTGCGTGGGATGACTGTTAACTTGTTTAAGAAGGACATTCTTTTATTTTTGTTGTGAATATCTTATATGTGCTGATAAATTCTTTGTTTCATAGCCCTTTTTGTCTTCCCTACATAGAACCCATCACGTGATTGAGAGAGTGCTATATACACCACTCCTCTGAAATAGCAGTAGTATTTTTTCACAGGTTTTATTGTACCAAAATTCTTAATTTTAATCTGCTCCTGGTCAACCATGTACTTGCACTGGGGGCACCTCCCAAATTTGAAACTACCAACTTTTCCTGGTTCTCTACTATTCCTCTCTAATATTCCTTTTAAAAAAATTATTTCTTATAGACCACTGTTGGTTTCTTACCTAACAAGGTAAAGGCCTCAGAGTCCAAACTGAATAAATTTCAGTGTTTTGTAAAGACCGAGTACTTTCATTCCTCTCTCACACTCTATGGTACATATTTTTGAAAAGTTACGTGACATGGATATTAAAGGGATCAAAAAAGGATCACAGAATTACCAGACTGACAATTTCACAATCGAAGAAAAAAGAAAAAAATACAACTGCTATTCTATGTCTTATGCAAACAATCCAAAGTTTCAATATCTTCGGTAGTAATTTACAGGTATTTAAGAAAAAGAAAAATCTCTCTGTGCTTTTTTTCTTTTTTGGGGGGAATGCATTTAATGTTGTAGTGGCTAACATGTCAGTCAGATGTCTAAATCTGAGAGACAGTGTAAGGGTCAGATGGCAATTACAGTATGAATATAAATCTTTGTTTAGTGCACATATGGAGACTTAGATAACTGTAGGAACCAGGCTTTTCTCTTCCTTTTTCTATTCTTGCTGTGGCATCCTATGCTAGAACTGATTTTTGATTAGTTTCAGCTGACTTTCATTTTGTCTTCTCCCTCTCATTAGTGGCTTGCCCTTTGAAGCACAGTCAGGTTATTTAGTTGTTCTTATATCAGTCAATAAGTAAGCAAGCTCTAAGCATACGAGTTAGATTTGTGTATATTGTATGCCCTTCATTACAAGCAGAGCAATCCATTATTCAATTCTCAACTCTTTAGGAAGTATACCGATATTTATTCGGTGGGAGGCTTTTAAAATTACAGTAGAGAAGTATTGCTTAGGATGCAAATGAGTCATAGGTAGTTACTATGCAAGCAGTCCAGTAAACCATAAATAAGACTTGCCCAAATTCATAATCACTCGAAAGTGTTGTCTGGTTAAGTGACTTGCTAAAGGTCACACTGTAGGCAAAGCCTGAAGGAATCAAACTCTAAATCACAAGAGCTATCTTATTAACAGCGCATAGCCTTAGTCCTCTGTGCTAACTGCCAGACATCTACCACCTGTGTTAAACACTAAAAAGACCAGAAGATGGATTCTGGTAGCACTCAAATAATTTTAAAATCATTTGAGTGCTACCAGTATACAGCTTACAGTTTTTTATCACAGAGGTTTTTTCTTATACAGTTAGCTTATTGTGAACACAGTTTTTGCAGTATGCTATACATTAAGTTTGATTCTCAAATAGCTGATCTTTAAGCAGAGATTAAAGTTTTTATTAGCTAATGTAAACAGGCTATGTACTATTACGGGTATTACAGCAGCCTCTTAGAAGCCTCAAAATGAAGTTCAGTATATTATAAAAGAGAGAGAGATAAAGAGAAGTATATTACACCTTAAACATGCAGCTTTGCATTTCTGGGCATTGAAAAGGAGACTGGAATGTTTCTGGCTTTTCTGTTATTGAAGAGAAGGCCCAGTAGGGCTATTGCGAAACTGATGCAGGATGCTAAGCATATGCTGAAGCTTTCTGAAATACAGTTTGCTCAGGGAGTTTTAAGCTCCAGTATTGGCTGTCTTTGATATCCCTCTCTAGAGAGCCTGCTTCTTCTTTTTTCCAACCTTCCTGCCCTTTTCCTATTGTGGTTTTATAAGGCTGTCTTTGTCCCCCTCCTCTTATGATAATCTGATGTCCTCCTCTTTCATTGCTATTGTCTGTTGTATAAGCTATTTAAGTAGTCTTCCCACCCATTGCATTACATAGAGCCATGATACCGTGTGCCCATCCAGTAAACCAGTATTACTCATGAGTAATTCTTCTTTACTATATGTTGCCTAATGCTCATTTTCCCCAGAGATCAGCAAAGCTTGGAATCATAGCCTGTGTTCCAGAAGTGTTTTACTTGTTTCCAGTGCTATCCAGACAAAATTAGGTAGTTTTGACTGCTAAATCACAGTTGCTTATGTTATTTTAAGAGATTGCTACTGTTCCCTGCTTTTATTTGTGCACATCACTATGTTTTAATAAAAAAATATATTCTTCCTGTCACTGTTACTGCTGTAAGACGGTCTTGAAATTGCCTTCATCAAGGGATTTTTAGCTAGTTGTGGTATCATTGCACTTGTGGGTCTTTTCTACTGTGTTATTACATTAGGAGAATAAGGTTCATTCATCTTGTGGCAGGAGGTATTTGCCTGGCCTGTCTGAGTTGTGAAACACACAAAAAGACTCATAGTATATTTGTATTATTGACCAAAAGGCACATTAGTTTTCTGTTTTTTTTTTGTGCTGCTATAAATTTGGGAGTTTGCAAGAATCTGCTAACCTTGCAGTGGGGGTGAGCAGTGCCCTGTTCAGATGCAGATACCTAGAAAGCAATTTTTCCCTATAAAAAGTCCATAAACTTGTACCCTGTAAAACAATAAATATAAAGCAAAATGGTTGAGTGCCAACAAGCTTAAAGCAGCTAATCAGGCGTTGAGTGGTAATATCTCTAGATTTAGTAGCATTCAGTACTGTGTAAACATTAAAGTTAGTAGAATTTGGAATTGTTTAGCATAATCTGCATGAATAAAGCACAATTATTAGTCTGCACCAACAAAGCACCCTAAAATACCATATAACCTCAATATACCACCCCCTTGTAGCTTGCCAGTCAAAGGACTGAACAGCATGGATATGCAATTTCTTAACTGCAGCCAGCTTGAAGGATGTATGCAATTTAAGATAATGTAGCAATTTTTTCATGTTTACTGACAACCACTTAATCCTTAAAGAAACAGGCTCAGAATGCGAGAGATGTACTTACACAATGTCACTGGAGGGTAAACTCCCGCTTACAAGAGCACATCAAGTTTTTAAAACCACATACACAATGCACACATAGCCTAATGTATGCTTGGGTACTTAAAAGCAATCTTCCTAAACAGCAAAGATCACCCAGACATCCCATTGGCAAAGCTTTGCCCCAGCAAGCACAAAGGTAATCAGAAAAAACACCTAACACCAAGCATACAGTCACCCTTAGTGGAGCCCTAAACATTAAGCCCCTAAATCAGACAAACACACTTCCCAGGACTCTCATCATAGGGGATTCCATTGTAAGACAAACTTACGCCCCGCTAACTAGGCTGGACAAGTTGAATATACCAGTTAGTTGCTTATCTGGAGCCAGGATCCATCAAATCATACATAATCTCGAGTCATCACATCATAGGTACCAGTGTGATTCCATCATAGTCGATGTAGGTGTAAATGACCTGACACGTACCACCTTGGACTATATGAAGAGACACATTATGGAGCTCAGAGTCTATGTTTCCCTGGCTGATATGAGCCTAGCATTGAACAGCATATAGACTCACAGTGGATGATGCTACAATATAAACACAAGATGATTGATTTTAACAGTTGGCTGTCTTTCTATTGTCATTCTAAGAGGATCCAATATTTGTTAGTTTGGAAGACAAGGTTAATAGACCACATTGTTTTGCCAAGGATGAGCTCTATCTGTACCTTTTATGGTTTCAAATACTGGCTAAAACTTTATCTACCCCAAAGTGTTTTTTCAGGCAATGCCAAATTGACAAACCTCCCAACATAGGAAAATTATCTCGAATGTCTGGGTGTTACTGCTCAATGCCAGGAGCCTAAATAAAAAAATAAAAAATAAAAAAAAATAATAATTACACTCCTTCCAAGCCCTCCTCACACTTAAGAATACAGACATCTGTGCAGTTACCAAGGCATGGTTTAAAGTGGCAGAGAGTACCCCAGCAGTGCAAGGTTCCGTTCCCTTCCATACTTTTACCTCAGTAACTGAAAGGCTAGGGCTAATAGTGGAGGTGTTTTGATATTCATTGATAACATCCATACCTCTATGTTGGTCAAATGGAATGATGCACTGGAGTTCCTCTACGTACAGTTCACTATAGACAAAATCTTGTACCATATCCTAGCCAGCTATAGGTCACCCTCCATGTCCCAAGAAACTCACAGTGCATACTTGAATACACCGAAGACACTGTCCATCCAGACTAAAATACCCCATTCATGGGAGACTTTACTTACCCCTCTATAGATTGGGAATCCTACATGGCTTCAAATCTACATGCACAGAGATTCCTGGACTTGAAGTCCAAACACCCATGGTCAAGTAGTGAATATGCCCAATAGAGGCTCTAACATACTGGACTTCATACTCACAAATATGGAAGAGCACTGTAGCTCCCATGATAAGGCCCACACATAAAGCTGTCTTTTTCAAAACCAACTCTGCAACCCCAGTAAAACCAAAACAGTTATGAACTATTCAAAGGCAAGCCAGAAATTCTGTACAACCATGTCAGTAGCTATACAGAGGCTGCTGTACCTACCAGAAGTAGGCCCAGAACTAGCACCAGCAACAAACTATCCTGGTGGCATCCCAAATTAAATAGGATATACAACAAAAGGAAAAAATATATAAAAAAATCAGGAAAGGTAATTATACAAAAAGATAAAAAAACTTTCATCAAAATAATAAGGATAAACAACGCCGACTTTAAGGTAAAGATAGAGTCCCAGATGAAAGATAACCATAAGGCCATTTTCAGCTTTGTCATAAACCGCAAGGGTAGCACAAGGCAATATGCTAAACTGGTGGTTAACGACTCCACATTCTCTGAGCCTGGTGATACAGTGAACCTGTTAACAGTCCATTTCAGAACCAAATTTACCCCCCTCTCACACCAAACCATACCCCCAAAATACCCTCGAACATAACCACATCAACTGTAACTAGGAAGCATGTCCTGGCTGTGCTAACTTAAGCCAGAACTCAGCCTCATTGGGCCCTGATAATATTCCTGGATTTTTCCTGAACAGTCTAAAATATAACTTATTAGGATCCCTGGAGTCACTGTTTAACTATAGCCTTAAAACAAGCTTTGTGCCACGAGAATGGTGGAGTGTTACGCTCATCTTCCTTCATATCCTAGAAACTTCAGACCCACTAGTCTGACCAGTTTTATTTGTAACACCATGGAGATAATTATCATGGTAATTATCAATAAGGACTTAAGAGACCTCCAGACACTGGGTCCATCCCAGTTGGGCTTTTTCAAAGGAAGATCATGCTTACTGCACTTGGTGAACTTCTTTGAAAAGGTGAGTAAGGCAATGGATGAGGAGGGAGAGATACATACTGTCTGCCTAGATCTGGCTAAAAGCATTTGATACTATACTCCATTTAGGCATTGTAAACAAACTTATGGCTCTAGGTATAAACCTCTTTATAACAAATTGGATCGCTAGTTGGCTCATGGATAGAACCCAAGAGGTTAGGATCAGTGAATCCACCTCTATAAAGAGGTTAGTCACCAGTGGAGTTCCTCAGGGCTCTGTGTCAGGCAGGTTCCTCTTTGGTGTCTACTTGTTGGAGGTCAAAGCTAGTGTGAAAGCCCTCTGGCTGACCAAGTTCGCAGATGATTGCAAACTGGGAGCAGTCATTGAATCTGCCCAAGTTGAGAACACCCTTCAGGAATTTCTAACACAGACAAATACATGGTGCCAAACACAGCTTAAAAGTCACTGCCAAGAAATGCATTGTAATATATTTTCGGAAATTGGCCACCATGGGTAACTACTTCACCTATAACCCCCCTTTAAAGTTGATTTACTAGTCAAGGATCTGGGAACTCATATAGATAGTAACCTAGCCTTCGACCAACATGCGTCCAAGGTAGAAATAAAATTATTCTGGGTTGCTCAGCTTATAATTAACCTGGGATATGGCATCTAAGTCCAGAGAGGTAATCATACCACTGTACTCGTCCTTCATCAGGCCCATGATAGTGTATAATGCCCCCCTCGGTATGTGCCTGACAGACTTCTGCAGCAAATGGAATGTCCACAAAGGTTCCTTACAAAAAAGAATAGAGAGAATACATACAAAGTCCTTAGCTGATTGTATCAAAATCCTGTCTCTTTACTTGGTATTGTGCAGATTTCTGAGAGATGATCTATGCTTGGTATACAAGGCATCCCTGCACCCTGATTTGATGAACCTTTTGCATATCTACAAAACAAACAGCATCAGAACTCCTAGATCAAAAGACCTAAATTTTGCTTGCAACATAAACAGGACATGTTGGTTAGACAGATATGTTTCTCAGAGAATCCCCTTTCTTTGAAACAGGCTCCCCATCCATGTGAAGCAGAGTTCCACCTATCCTTATTTAAGTGCAACTTAGACCAATGGATGGGTAATCAGAAATTCACCTCTAGTGTTGTGCCTATGTCTCTGATGGACAGAGGCAGTCAGTAAATAAGCCCTATATAAATCAAATTTGTGGGTCACATTTGGATTGCATGTTAGGCAAGTAAGGGCCCTAGTGGTCATTAGCGTAGTAAACACTTATGAACATAACAAACAGAGAATTAGGACTTTGAGCTGTTTATGATCTGCTTCTTTTGTCCAGTATAGAGGGTTTGATTTTTTCCACCTCTGTTTTCCTTCTGCTTAATTCTGTGAATCTAAGCAAGTCATTTACCTAGACTGTGTTCCTGCTTTGCCACTGAAAAGAGATAGCTATGCTCAGTGTGCTTATCCAGTCTATAAATGTATAAATTATTATTTAAAGGTTGCATGCTGCACATCTATGCTTTCAGAAAGTTGCTATATGTTTCATGTGATGGATACTGGACCCCAGTGCGTAATGATAATCAAAAGTATCACGTATCAGCCATCTGGCTCAGTTATCATTATCCCAGTGCTGACTTAAAGCATATATAATAGGGTTGTGCTACTATGTCTAGAGCAAGGGAAACTTTTATGGTTTAATAACAAACATTTTTGCAGTACCAGATCCCCGAGTGTGAGTGATGTTACCATCCTACATACTGATGTTTGGAAATGATGTAGACTGCTCAGCTGTCTGTTGATGAGCAGCTGTCATTACTGGTCAGTGAAGAACCTTACAAAAGACGGGCGTATTGGACATTTGAAGCTCTATATTATTTTATTGACATTTGTCACTATTTATTGTTCTTCAGCTTGCTGCATCATGGTTGTTGGTACATATATATGGGTTCCCTTTAAATCATTGAATGTTCAGAACATCGAACTTCTGATCATCGAGACCAGAACATCGATGTTCAGAACATTGAAGGTTTAAAGTTGAAGTGCCAGGTAAGTGAGATTATGGAATGCTGGGTGTGTATGCAGGGCAGCAAGGTGCCCTGCATGTTGTGTGTAAGTGTGTGTGTGTGTGTGTGTGTGTGTGTGTGTGTGTGTGTGTGTGTGTGTATGTGTGTGTGTGTGTGTGTGCCATCTGAATGTTGGCATTGCAGGTAGGGTACAGGAAATCTCCCGTTTAGCGCTACTGCATATAGCGGTAAATGGGAGATTTCCCTTACCCCACTGTAGTGCGAACTCGGAGTTGGAATATTAAAGTAGGGCACATGAGGGGTGCAGGAAGCCCCCCCTGCATAACATACTGTTTATGATTTTTTTTTTTTTTTTTTACGGTTCATTTTGAATTTTCGATGTTCTGAACATTGATGTTCTGGTCTCGATGATAAGAACATTGATGTTCTGAATGTTCAATGATTCAAAGTGAAAAAAAAATATATATATATATATATATATATATATATATATATATATATATATATATATATATATATATATATATATAAAACCCTGGCTACTTCAACAAAATAAAAATTATTGTGTATGAGTCACATGAAACAATCCTGAAATGAAATAATTACATGCCAGAATATGAAGAAACAGTATTCATCTACATAGTAAATTAACTTAATATCATAAATGGTGCTAAGCTAAGAATCTGATAATTGTTATTTAACTTTAAAATAGTATAAGACAGCAGACAGCAATCAAGAGTGCATATCTCTTAAAAGTAATCTTTTATACATCACTTCAGATTTGTCAAATACATTTTAATTAAGGTTAATCAATATTATACCGACAAGAATGTACTTAAGTAATATGAGCAGTTGTGTGAGGTAGTCTTCATAAAAATAAAAAAAGGATTGTAACAGACTTTCTATTGGGTTTTAGGAGTGCATACCACATAAAATAAAAACGTATCTTTTCTAACATGAATAGAAAAATAATATACATACACATATTATATACCTACAATGGTTCAACAGCTATCTCTGCAATAGGCAGCAAACCACCAAATGGCAACAGTCTTATTCTCCTTTCCTCAGTACTTCCACGGGGTACCCCAAGGCTCCATACTTGGCCCTCTCTTATTTAGCATCTGTAGTAACAACGTTCACTCCAGTCTTCCACAATGCTCAGTAATCCAGTATGCCGATGACTCTACAATAATATGCACTGCAAATTCCAGCTCTGAACTCCAGAAAATTCCCCAGAATGCCTTCACCTCTACTGAATCTTGGATGCTTAACAATCATCTTGCCCTAAATCAAAAAAAAAAAAACTAAACTAATAATTTTTACCCCTAGGAAAACGACTCAGTTTGATAAAAAAACACTTCACTATACAAGCCCAAAACAATACCACTATAGAAGTTGTCCCACACACTAAATTACTAGGCATTATTATAGATGAGAACCTTAACTGTGACCTACATGTAAACAATAACATCAAAAAACACACCAAAAGCTTGGTATGCTCTACAGGCACCAACACTTTCTTAGCATCGCTACTAGACAAACCCTTGCAACTCCCTTTTTATTACCCTCTCTCCTTTATGGTGCCCCTCTCCTCACTAATATCCAAAATTCTACAAAATCCAACCTTGATATGTGTTACAACAGAATAGCAAAATTTGCCACCAAGGCCAAATTCTCATCCCACCACTGTAAGTCACTGAAACAATTAGGGTGGCTGGAACTCCCCCACCGTCTTTCATTCACCCAACTAACTACAGTGCACAAAATAATCTACAGACCCATAGACTGTCCTGCTCTCTCAAACTCTACTTGCCAAATACCATCCCAGCAGGCATCTAAGATCTAAAAATCATCTACTTCTAAAAGTAGACAAGCCCACCTTACCTGCTGGTCAACACCTCTATTTCTTCACCATTGCCAAACTATGGAACTCACCTCCACCTTCTATAAGAAACACAGGCAGCACCACCACCTTCAAACAAATACTGAAAAATCATCTCAACTCTTCCTGGCTATGTTCCTGCTCTATAACCTAACCTCTTCACTCCTTATATGATTACTAAGGTCCTATGTCTTTTGCTACTAGTGACTGATGATACTTTCTCCATATTTATTTTTTATTTTTATCTTCATTTGTTGATACTGGTACAATAATACTGATTAATATATTTCTTTTTATATCTCTATGATTGAATTCTGATTTAATGTATATTTTCTGTATATATTACTGTAATCAAACAAACTAGATTCCTGTTTTATGTATATATTCTGTATATGTTACTGCATTTACTATCTGTAACACTATTTTTACTTCTGTACCAATTATTGTTTATATTTTTTCTCTATCTATGTTCTTGGAGCTTTTCTCCCTGGGTCTCCAATGAAAATGGGCTCTTTTAGGCCCAGTAGACTTTACTGGTAAACAAATACACTAAATAAATAATATATATATATATATATATATATATATATATATATATATATATATATATATATATGTATATATATATATATGGGTCTACTTTGATTCATTGAAAACTCATTTTACTGAATTTCAAAACACTCACACCAATGTATGCCCTTTTCCCCACAGTAGTATGATTCTGGAGTTACTATATATAGTTAAGGGGGTGTGGGGGTGTAGCCCCCCCCACCTACTTTTGGCCTTATATTGTTAGCTTTCAGTGAAATGAGATTCATAAATATAAAAGCTAAGTAGCTTGGTGGCTACACCCCCCACACCTCCCAATGTGGGGGCTGTGCCCCCCCCACACACACCCTAACTATATATATTAACTCCAGCATCACACTACAGTGGGGAAAAGGGCATATATGTTTTATTTGCCCAACTGTACTTACATTCAGTGAAATGTGATTCAGTAAAATGCGTTTTAACTGATTTGAACTTTCAACGATTTTTTGAGGGTAGATTGAAATTCAATGAAATGCGTTTTCAGTGAATGAAAGTAGACCCATATATATATATATATATATATATATATATATATATATATATATACACACATATATATATATATATATATATATATATATATATATATATATATAAAGAGAGAGAAAGTAAAACAAACAAATCAGAAAAATAGATTGTTTCAGTGTCATTTATAATTACCCAATTCAGACATCTGATATTAATTATTAAGCTGTCTAAAACCCATTACTCCTGCCATAGACAACTTACCAGCAGAATACATCAACCTTACAGCTGACACTAAGGACTGCCCTGTATCCATACTTATTAACCATTCAGCCAAGGAAAGCTGTGTCCCACAGCTCTGGAAAAAAATCTTATGTATCACCTCTGCGTAAAGGTAGAAATTCCACACATCTCTCCATCATCATTTTGTGACCTGTTTCTAAAATATTAAATAATGCAGCCAGATCCAACTATTTAACTTTCACCTTGACAACAATTTCTGTCTCACATAGCATGGATATTATCTTCACTACAGAACTATCTTTACCCTTCTTCACTTTACTATCTCCATCAAGTAAAGCAGAAGTGAAGGCAACCACTATCCCAGTATTTTTCGACCTACGAAAAGCCTTCAATATCATATCCCACTAACGTCAGCTAAATAAGCTGCCTTTATTAAGACTAGGCCCACCAGGAGAGAGCTATCTCACTGTTAGTCAGCAGGTGATGAAATGACAGATATCCCCTTTCTCACTCTAGCAGTTGCTGTCCTCTATGGGTCTATTTTGGACCCAATACTTTTCAATATATCCATAAACAACCCCCCACATTGCAAGTCAACATGCTACCATGAATCAGTATGAAGAGGACGCAACCCTAATCTGCTCTACCAAGGATCTGGAAAAACTGCAAAAGATAATCCAAGATTCTCTACTATCTGCTGATCATTGTTTCAGTCGGTCACAGCTAATCCTAACCCCCAAACTCTAAACTAGTCCTATTCACCCCATGTAATTTTCTCACCAGAAGAATCTCTTCTATCTGTATCAAAAGTGAACCATTAACCTTACAAAACATTTAAGTATCATAACTGATAAAAATATATAAAATTTGACTTTCATTGTAAACAAGCAGTAAAAAAAAAAATACAAAAAAAAAAAAACAAAATACAAATAAAAAAAATCTTGGTGCCCTCTGTGGAAAAAAGCGTTATGTTCAAGATAATGCTAGAAATACCATTGCCACAACATATCTAATCCAAACCCTTCCATATGATGCTTTTGTTTTTATAAATCTGCAAGTCACTCAATCTCACCGACTTGAGCAATGCTGCCATAAAGTAATACAATTTATTGCTAATACTCCATACACTATTAATTCTAAATCAACTCCAGTAGACTGAACTGTCACATACCCTGACCTTCTCACATTTAGTTACCTCACACAACCTAATATTCAAGTCAGATAAATGCCACAGGTATTTGTTAGTGGAGCAAAGGGTTCTCTTGCAAGACTAGTGATAAAGTATGCTGATGTTGCCATTAACAATATAATTCATAAGTACTCTATCAAAAGAACCTTTCTCTCCTCAGATGAACACCTAACACTAGTCAAAAAAATCTAATAAATCTGCAGTTGACTCCTTTGACTCCTTCTTTGAATCCAAAGCTGTTACTCAATCCTACTGGTCATAAAACAAAAGCATAACCTCATATCCCCTTTAAACAATATCTTAACATCTGATAGAAACATGGACACATCCATGCCATTCATCTGGATAATACCTCAGTCCATGGATAACTAGATAACCTCATCATCTAGATATCAGGAATATCCACACAAACAAAATAATTCGTATTGACATCCTTTATCCACCCTGTATTTGTTATCCACTTTTCATCTACAAACCCACTCTAGCCACCTCTCCCTACCTTTTGCCTCCCCATTAAAACTTCTCTCTCACATACCTCATTGAAACTACTCCACTGTACTCTTCAGTTTTTCGGATGAGTATTGCTGTACCGTAAACTCTTAGTTAACCAGAACTCAAGCAACCAGAACTATCAAACAACCAGAAAAAAAAAATCGAAGAAATACAGTACAATTTTCATGTGTTGCACTTTCTGCCCCCCCCCCCCCACAGAAACATACCTTATGTTTTTAGAGTTTTAAAACGGAAGATAGGAATAAATTCCCTCTCTCCCCAACCTACAAACAAGTTGAACCAAACAAATAATACAGGGTACAATATTAGCCAGGCCTATTTTTAATAGTAAGTCTCAAGCAACCAGAAACTACAGGTATCCGGCATCTACCAATCTCCCTGGGTGCCAGTTCACTGAGAGTTTACTGTATCTACTTACTGACATTCATCTGTCCTTTGCAAAATACTCTTCAAACTTATTACTCAAAACCCTTGCATCTACTCACTGATGCTCCACTGACCTTGCAAACTACTCCTGTCATCACTTTTACACCACTTATAGCAGACAACTCACTTAGCAATGGATGTCACATTTAAGGACACTGCCTAGTTAAGTGACTCTGCTCAGAGTCAAACCCTGATTTTAATTATTGGCAAGCAAGTGCCTTCAACCTCCATACCAACTGTCAGGTCTCCTTTAATTTTCTTTCTTTTTTTGTTTGTTTTTGTAAATCACTGAGGATTACCCTCTCTCAATGTCAGTAATAGAGTTACATAGTTATGTCATTTAGATAAGTAACACAACAGGTAGTATACTTGCTTTTGGTGCAGAAGGCTGTGGGTCCTCTTCCCACACTACTAGATTGATTGCTGACACAAGCAGATTTGCTTTTAATGCAACACTGTATTTTTAGATGAAGCACGGATATGCAAACTTGTTTGCAACAGCAACCTCTTCATTAGTTACAGTTAGTGTGGAATTATTCAGATTACTTTTACTTGTGCAGAGATTGTGCATATTGACTGATATTAATGGATTATAATGACAGCAGTTTGAGTGGGCTTTTGTGGTTGAAGTTTTCTAAAATGTGTAGTTTTATCATTATTGGTTTATATGTTTGTTTCATTGCTTACTGGAAAATGTTAAAAAGTACGTCGGCAATACATACTGTAGCAAGTGGTCTATTAAACAAGGAATACAATTTAATATAATCAGGAAGGTGAATTAAAGAGCACGTGCATTTATACATGGACCTAATAATGTGTGCAGGGAGCCCATAGTTTGAAAATAGGTGAAAGATAAACTTAATCCACTAATTGTCAAATGCATTTTCTATGAATGTGTGTTTCACTGAATGTGACTTTCAATGGCAGAGATGTTTACTATTGCTCATGAGAACTCTGTTTTCATTATGAGACTGTATTGTTTTATTTAGGAAATGGTTATCAGTGTTTTCGATATAAAATCTGAAATGTTGTGTCTTTCGGCTTTTCCCAATTAGGGGTCGCCACAGCAGAACTCCGGTCTGCTAATGATTGGCAGTAGATTTTTATGTGCCGAGTTCTGGCCCTGATGCACAGCCTTCAATAAAGGTATGCCCATTTACGCATGTCTTCACACAGAAGACACTCTAGCTGAGAATTAAACAGGACAACGTTTTACTGTGAGGCGACAATGCTACCGCAGCACCACCACTGCAGTAAAATCTGAAATAAAAGTTTAAATTAAATCTAAAATTGTAATCATTGTAGAAGTAAAGAAGAAACTAGTATGCACACTGACAGGTTTGAACAGTTTTTATGGTAACTGCATTGGCGGCTGGTGGCTTCAAATCAAAGGGGGTCTGCAGGAGACAGCTGAATGGGTGGGGCCAATGGGAACGGCTGTGGCCAGCTAGAAAGGGATGGGGGTATGCTAAAATACACAAAAACTGGGACTGTAAATATGCTACCCTGGGTGCCAGACCATCATTATGAGAGTCCAATCAAGACAAAATGAAGTGTAGAAGAAAAAAAATATTTCAGTGCATTGGCTACACAACAGCTTACTTAATATCTAGATGGAAAGCAAAAAAGTGTGAGGCATGAAAAAATAAATTACTTTTTAAATACATTACTGGGATGCCAGTCAAAAAGTAGCAATCTATGTGATACCCCCACATGTAAAAATGTTTCTTAGCCAAAAAAGACCTGCTGCCTGACAACAACTGTCTATTTGTTTCATGGGGAAAACATGATCAAACTAAAAAATGAACAGCAAACAAGAAACAAACTCAAGATAAATTGCTTAAAGCATTACTGCACAGGTTAGAAACTACACATGATAGATTGGCATTCTGTTTAGTTTACAGGTAAAGCCTGCAAAGATGACTGCAAGTCTCCAACAAATGTAATGAGCTTCTGAAAATACTGTAATCCTGTCCTTTATTTCAAATACTGTCATATAGATTTCAATACCTAAGGCATATACACAATCTAGTTATGCAAATATTATCTGCATGCAACAACAAAAAGGCTTTCAATGTTGGTAATTATTTAACAGTATGCTTATTAAAGCTTACTTGCATCTTACAATCTCAGACAAGCTTACCTGATGATCATTAAAGCATTATTACTTAAACACAGAGCAACAGGCTCTGCAACAACATGCATTTTCTGAATAAGAAGAAGCAAAAATCAACAGTATAAAAATATGATAGAAAAACAGAACATTCTGCAAGGTCAAGGACAGATGAAAAGCCACTGTAGTACTTGTGTCTACCTTGGATGGGAGGATACTCTGCCCACTTACACTGTATGCCTTGCTTGGACACATCCAGAGTCACTACGTGGGGGAGTGGGGTGCAGCAAGTATGTCACAATTTGAAATGTCTCTGGCTGACGGTGATGGCCCTAACACATTTATCATACCTCTCAACCTCAGAGCAAGAAATCTGGACAAAGCCATAAATATAAGTGAGACAAAGGCCCAAAAATAAGGACAATTTTTAAATATTACTCTTATAAACTTAGCAAGATAATAGAATAGTAAGTCAGTCTTGCATTAGTATGAATTTTCTGAAGGGTATGAAATCTGAAACTCAAATGTCTGTCATTTTTTTCTAACATCAGTCTTTAATGATTTGCCACTAATTTGCCAGAAAACCACAATTTTATGAAAAACGGACCAAAGTGTGATCCAAAAATATAAAATAACCAAATAAAAAAGCTGGGAACCTGACAAAGAAGGGACACTTTTTTAAATATTAGTACTGTTAACTTGAGCAGCTGACAAAATAAAAGAATCTACATGCATTTCTGAAATTAAAAGTAATCTATTACTCTGATCATTACAATTATTTATTAATTGTAAACCCTCCACATTTTCTTCCAAATTTGTCATTTTGCAGAGGGATTACTAGGGGAGAGCAACATTTTTAGCTAAAATCGGGGACAGTTGAGCCGTTTAGCTATACCTAATTCTACAAAGTGATTTATTTGCTCGCACTTTTTAACCTCAATGCAGGAAATCTAGACAAAGCCAAAATATATTGGGGGAATATACAAACAGTACTAAAATTTGCTCTTGTATAACCTTAGACAGTTGCAGAATAACAGATATTGCTTTAGCATGCATTTTTCTGAAGGGTATGAAGTCTGAAACTCAATGTCTGTCATTATTTACTGACTTCATTCCTAAATGATTTGCCAGAAAACCACACGTTATGAGGAACAAACCAAGAATAAGAAGCAAAAATCTATTAATTCTGCAAAATTCTGGACAATTAAGAGGTATAGTTCAGCCGGGGCTGAGTTTGCCACCCTTCCCCCCTCACAAAATCATGGTTGAAAGGGGCTTCCCCCCTGCAGCTATTCCAATGTCCCATTACTTGGCTATTTCACCCCATTTACCATAAGCACTGTAATGTGCATACTGCTTTACTTCTACGATGATTTGGATTTCATTTAAAAGTTTTATTTTACATTTTACAGCACAAACACTAATAGACAGTTGCTAAACAAAGCAATGCAGTTTCTCAATGAAAATGGACTTAGCATTAAAACCTCTCTGCCCCTGAAACTCACATTCATTTGAAACAGCATCAAAACCCACATTCAAAGAAAATACATTTGCCCAGTGGCAGATAAAGATTAAATTTGGGCTGTTTTCAAATCATAGGTCCCTTGCACAAAAAACATACATGTGTTCTTTGATACACCTTCCTGATTATATTAAATTATATTCCTTGTATAATACAGTACAGTTGTTAGAGACTATTTTAAATTTATTGTTTTGAACATTTTTCCAGTAAACAATGAAACAAAATGCATGCACCAATAATGACAAAACTGCCCAATTCAGAACATTTCCATCATAAAAGTCTACTCAAACTTCCACAATTCACCAGTATCAGTAAATATGCGCAATCTCTGCAGAAGTAAAAGTCATCTAAATAATTCCACATTAAAGAGATCTGTAACTAATGAAGGGGTTGCTGCAAACACACAACTTTATATTTCATTGTTTCATCTACAAATAAAGTGTCTTTTGCTCTTGATGAATGAATCGCCTATGCTACATTAAAAAAAATGATAAGCTAGTAATATTGCAATAGGGAATGGATGGCAAAATGATAACAGGTTCATCGTTACTAGGTATCTCTGCCAAAGAGGACATTCTCAGGACTGCAGCATCCACCCCCTTTAAAAAGTACAGCACAGTACAGTAATGCAATTATATACTGTGGGAGTAGAACAAAGTCTTCTGCATCAAAAGCAAGTACACTACCTGTTGTGCTATTAACAACACAAGCAGATATGGCATAACTAGCACTAAACTTCTCTTCGAGCTCTCAGCTCCTTGTAACATGCATTCAGCACTCAACTGTATCTGTCAACTTTAAAGGGGAAAAACTAGGCATACATTTTAAACATTGCTTGCATAATCTTGGAAAGCTGCTAGAATAAAATGCTGTGTTACCACCATGTATTTCACTGCTAAGTCTTGAACCCAGAACCCTATGCACTACAGTCAGAGTCAGAGTCAGAGCAACATACCACAATGCCAATTCAGCTTCCTCTGGCAAGCCAGGTAGAATGAAACTTAAATGGCTATCATTTAGTGAATTCAGTTCTCACCATAGCTCTCAACTTCTTAGCACAAGACACCTAGACAAAGCCAATAATGGGGGAATACAGCCCCCAAACATATTCAGTGAATTCATTTCTCACCATAGCACTCAACCTGTTAGCAGAAAAAACCTGGACAAAGTAAATAATGGGGGAATACAGCCCCAAAAATAGGGACACATTTCAAATAGTGATATTATAAACAGAAAATTGCTAGAATAAAAGGTTTTGTGTTAGCATGTACTTTCTGAAGAATATGAAGTCTGAAATTCAAATGCCTGTCATTATTTAGTGAATTCAAAATCCAGAGAAAACACAAATTTTATGAGGAACAGAACAGAAATGAGGTAAAACTTCACAAGTGGTGGTGGGTAGGGAATTCAAGCTGTTGCTTCCTTCTCCCAAGGTACAGGGTTTGAAACAATTTCACAAGTGGTAGTGGGTAGGGTATTCAAGCTCTTGCTATCTACTCCCAAGGTACAGGGTTTGAGTCTAGCCACCATGTATATTTCCTGACCTCTTCCTAGCTACTGGGGCATCTTACTTGCACACACGCACACTTAGGGTCCAAAAACAAACCCAAAATTGTATTATAAAATGGGACAACTTTGCAGTGTTTAGCTGTGATGTAGCAGAGTAAAAGTGCATTAAACTAGATGGTGTAGCAGCTGTATAAATCAGCAGCCAAGTACTGAAATACACTACTTGTTAAAATATACAGGAAGCAGTAGAAAGCAGCAGAGTTTCCACAACCTAAGGCTGTTAGTAATGTTAAATAAGTGCCAACAGCCTAGTTTTTTTATTGCATAAGTAGTAGTACATGCCTTGTTAGTTTATTATTGGTTGAAGCAGCAGCTGTTGTTTGCTAATCCTGATTGCTGGGGGTAAGGTGGGTAGATGGAGGCTACAAGTAGCCAAATGAAAGGTTTGAAGGTAAAAACAGTTGTGAACCTACTAGAAAAGGCAAAGAAGGAGATGAAAGTCATGTGGTATTAACAGGACCTGCAAAGGGACGAAAGGCAGTGAGAACACATGGGTAGGAAAAGAGGGAGCAAGAAAAAATAGACAGTGAGTGACTTTTTAATAATCTCTACCAGGAAAGGCAGAAAACACTACAATAATTAAAGATATACCTATATTATCCCGTGGTGGTGGTGCTGCGGTAGCGTTGTCGACTCACAGTAAGACGCTGTCTGGTTCGATTCTCAGCTAGAGCGTCTTCTGCGCGGAGACATGCTTGAATGAGCGTATCTTCGTTGAAGGTTGTGCGTCAGGCCTGTCAAGCCGGTATGTAAAAATCAACTGTCAATCATTAGCAGACCGGAGTTCCGCTGTGGCGACCCCTAACCGGGAAAAGCTGAAAGACACAAACAAACCTAAACAAACCTATAGTATTATTGAATAACATTTAGCAATGTCAAGCAGTCCAAGTATGTGCAAGAATTAACTACATGTAACTGAGTAGTATTGTAACAAACCTTTGATGCATAAAAATATCAGAATTGAAATATTACTTGCTATAGCATAAATATAAACTAAAAACTAAAAAATAAAATAATACAGTATCAAACTGTTGCAGGGGTAAACCACATGACAACTTCAAGTTCAGCAAACTAAGTATGTAATCATAACAAACAAGAATCAATACATTGTTCTATGCAGAAAAAGTAGGAGTACAAATACAGTAAATATAATAAACAACTGCTAATACAAAACACACACGCACACACACCCTTCTGTTAGAATAAACAAGTACCTGCAGAGAGTTTCCAGCTTTGTTAATGCCAGCCAAGCTCCAGTTTCAAAACCAAAAGCCCCATGAGAGCCAAAGTGCTGTCCTTCCCACAAGAGCAGGGTCCAGTCTGTAGACATTGCAGTCTGATCCCCTTCCAGTTTATGCAGGTGTAACCGCTAGACTTCTGAGATCTTTGCTGATGCAGGCTGTCTTCATAATCCAGGCTGTCTTACCAGCAGTCTGGAATCTATGTGCATGATCCGGACTGGTTCAGTAGCAGTCCAGACTCGCGAAATGCCGCGAGTGCGCATGCACACGTTCCAGACTCGGGAAATGCTTCGAGTGCACATGCATGAGTTCCTGAACTCATGTTTGTTTTTTATTTCTTTTTTCTTTTGTTATTTATTTATTTATTTATTGTTTTTATACATCGGGGGGGGGGCTGCAGTCCTGCAGCCCAATAGCACGAGCTGCCCCTGGGTAACTGGGGAGAGATGGCCAAGTAATGGCACAGTATAATGGTTGGGGGTTGACATGGTCCTGGCTGGGGAGAAGCCCTGATCCTTTACACTGCTTAGGTCCCCATTTGACCATGATCCATCTCTGCATCCTAGAAATGGGGAGGGGGGAATGCAACAGCTTAGGCTCACTGCAATATGCCAGCTCTGTTATGCACACGACATGAGTCAATCAGCCTGGAGGATGCACATATGCTGAAGCACACATGTGCCTTCCACAGTCAGCGATCACAGAGCTGACAAGGTGGCTGCAAGTTAGTGGGTGTTAAGGTAAACTCTCCAGCAAAAATTAATGCTCAACTAGAGTTTCAGTCCTGCACCAAACCTGGATGGGGGTTGCTTTGAGTCTAGCAGAGGGTAAAGCAGGTACTGTAGACCTGGTGACAACCAATGGTCAACTGCAGAGGAAAAATATATATAGTGGACTTGATCTCCCTTACCAGGCAGTAATATGTATATGGTCTGATAGCATTCAAATAATAATAACTTGATCCTCCTTTTCATGTTATCCTTGGTCAGTACAGCTACCTGACCTGAAAACCTCTTTTTCCACACCATCTCCCATTTCCACCAACAAGCAGAAACTAACTCTAGTCATTGTTTTCTTCCATGCAGTTTTATCTCTTACAGCTCCAAAACTGGAAAACATAAGGTCCTCCAACCTCCTCAGATACTTTAGTGCATCCAACAAAGTTTAACACCAGGCGTGGAACTTTGATGTGCTTTTACATTTCAGAGATCAAAAGGCAAAGCAAGTAACCTCAAACCTGCTACATTTTATTAATGTTTGACCCTGGATTTACAAAACTATGTAAGCTGTGGAATGAAGAACCCTGCAGTGCTGCATGGCTTTTCCTGAAAACAGCACTGTTTATTTAATGGGGAAAAACCCTTCTTCTCCATCATACCTAACAACACTGTATGTTGTGTAGATAATCCCCCTATAGCTGTCATTTTTTGGTGAATAATTTACTTACTAGCACATTTGTGCTCCAAGTTGGATATATATAAATGCCATTTCTGGTAGCATAGACATATAAAGCCTTGATTATGGTCCATATAATCTATGTTTGATTAGTGTTTCAGACATCTGATAGACCTCTAAACGGAGGATGGTTGTGCCCAATTGGATTAGATGGTGGGGCAGATTGGGCCATATACTGCTGCAGTCTCTCAGAGGAGGAGCACTGTTGCAAATGTATGGTTGGTGGTAGCTTTTGACTCAGACATGTAGTAGTGAGTACTCACATGGGGAAGGCATTGTGCCCCATTGTGGTGGCATGGATCATGTGTGCCCCTGTCTAGGCATTTGAATATTCCATTATAAAAGAAATACCCTCATTGCCGAGATGGCATTGAAGGTGAAAGAAGCACTCAAGTGACACCTCTTACCTCATAGTGTAAGGGAAGTAATGGAATTTGCCAAATCTGGAGGAAACTTAATGGTTGGCAGCAGATGAGGCAAACATAATACAGAAAAAATGTATATAACTCCAGTTGTGTCTTACCTCACTACTGAACCTGAACGTAATGGAAATTCTTGATCTAAAAAAACTTTTTGTGATACATGCTATATGTTTTGTGTCAGCCAAAGAATAGCTATCCCACATAATTTTGCTTCTTCTGGAGACAGGTAGCACAGGTAAAACTGATTGTTTCTTGAGCCATCACCATGCCTCTCAGCCTGCAAGCATTAAAAATCATAGCATTGACCTTTAGAATTCATAGCAGTGGGGGGAGTGCAGATAGAGGAGCAGTTTTCTTATTCTTCACATCAGAAGGTCTTTATATACTTGGTCATATATAATTAGTGGTAGTGAATGCATGCATATACTTAGTTTATCAGTTTGATCAAATATGAACATATAAAGAGGTCTGATTTTATGAGAAACTTCGTAAATTTAAGAAGAATAAGGCTAAATCAGAGGATGTAAATCACTGAGATTAAGAGGTTTGGACATAGCTCATTAAGGAATTTGATTGGAGTTTAGTTAGAGGTTCCTTTTGGCCTTCGTGGTATGCCATACAAACAGCAGCATACAGGAAACACAAATTAGGTTCCCACTGGCATCTCTGCATATTTAATCTGTGCTGCCTTCAGTAAGTGCTTACAGCTTCCTTAGATAGCTAGTTAACTACCAGCAGTCAGTGGTTTCAAAAGGCTTTTTTCAGCCCTTAGCCAGGTACCTTTATTAACTGTTTTAGTTGTTAAAAGCATTATGTTTCTTTAAATGAATGCAGTTGACTGTTTTTTCAGTGTGTAGACTTTGAATGAATGTGTATGTATATAAGTATTTATTTGCTATTTACTGAATAATGCCACTGCTGAGAAAATGTGTATGTGGTCTGTCATATGCTCTTTATGTTTTCCCCCTCTGCTGCTGAGATATACCAATGCACCTATGAGCCTTCAGCTATATTTATAAACTGTTTGTAACAGATAAAATTGTTTGTACATTTATTTAAATGATTGTTTACATTTTTCTCCAGTAATGTAACAAAATACCAATACCCCTTAAACACTCAGTCACCCTTCTAATCAATTTTAATAGTTGGATTTTTTTTACTATATTTATTTAAATAAATGCTAATAGGTGAATTTTTATTGTAATTTTTTCTAAATATGTTTGTTTTGAATATTGCTGCTAATGGTCAACTGCTGATGGTTACTGAGAAAAACTTGAACATTGTTTGATATATTCTGTTAATAATTGGTAGTGTAGTGGTTTACCATGTTATGGGTGGCCATGGTGGTGCAGCGGTTAGCGTTGCCACCTCACAGCAAGAGGTTCTCTGGTTTGATCCTTGGCTGGGGTGCCTTCTGTATGGAGTTCGCATGTCCTCCCTGTGGTCGCGTGGGTTTCCTCCGGGTGCTCTGGTTTCCTCCCACATCCCAAAGACATGCTATAGGTGGATTGGACACTCTAAATTGGTCCTAAGTGTGAGTGTGTGCATGTGTGTGCCTTCTGTGGAAGGCTGAGTGCCGGGCTGGCAACTCAACACCATAAAACTCCACTTCCAGTCATGAGCGGACAGGTGATCTGCTGTGACGAGCCCTAACCGGGAAAATCCGAAAGAAGAATTGGCTTACCATGTTGTCTTTTTTCTTAATGAAATACAGTGGATATAAAAAGTGTACACACCCCTGTTAAAATGCCAGGTTTTAGTGATATCAAAAAATGATACCAACATAAATCATTTCAAAACTTTTCCCACATTAAATGTGATCTATAACATGTACAATTCAATTAAAAAAAAATCTGTTAGGGGAAAAATATAAAAAATTAAAAATGTACAATAAGGTGGTTTCATAAGTGTGAACACCCTTAAACTAATACTTTGTTGAAGCACCTTTTGATTTAATTACATCATTCAGTCTTCTTTGCAACACACCTGCCATCAATTAAAGAGACTCTGATTAAGCCCAAATAAAGTTCAGCTGCCCTAGTAGGATTTTCCTGACATTTACTCAGTTGCCTGCTTCAGCAAAAGCCATGGTTCACAGAGAGCTTACAAAGCATCAAAGGGATCTCATTGCTGAAAGGTATCAATCAGGAGACAGGTACAAAGAAATTTCCACAGTATTGGATATACCATGGAACACAGTGAAGACAGTCATCAAAACATGGAGAAAATATGGGACAGCAGTGACGTTACAAAGAACTGGACGTCCCCCCAAAATTGATGAAAAGACAAAATGAAAACTGGTCAGGGAGGCTGCCAAGAGACCTACAGCAACACTGAAGGAGCTGCAGAAATTTCTGGCAAGTACTGGCTGTGTACTATATGTGACAACAATCTTCTGTATTCTCCATATGTATGGGCTATGGGGTAGGGTTGCAAGATGGAAGCCTTTTCTTACACAGAGAAACATGCAGGCCTGGCTAAAATTTGCAAAACAATGCATCGTCTCCCAAAGCATGTCGGAAAATGTGTTATGGTCTGATGAGACCAAGGTTGAACATTTTGGCCACAATTCTGAAAGGTACATTTGGCGCAAAAGCAACACTTCGCATCACCAAAAGAACACCATCCCCACAGTGAAACATGGTGGTGGCAGTATCATGCTTTGGAGTTGCTTTTCTTCTGCTTGAACTGGGGCTGTAATCAAGGTGGGGGGAATTATGAAAAGTTCCAAATACCAGTCACTTTTGGCCCAAAGCCTTCAGGCATCTGCTAGAAAGCTGAAAATGAAGAGGAATTTCACCATTCAACACAACAATGACCCCAGGCATGCATCCAAAAGAATGGCTTTATCAGAAGAAAATTTAAGTTTTGGAATGGCCCAGCCAGAACTCAGACCTAAATCCAATAACAAATATGTGGGGTGACCTGAAGAGAGCTGTACATAAGAGATGCCCTTGCAATCTGACAGATTTGGAGCACTTTTGCAAGGAAGAGTAGGCAAAGCTAAGTCAAGATGTGCCATGCTGATAGACTCCTACCCAAGAAGACTGAATGCTGTAATTAAATCAAAAGGTGCTTCAACAAAGTATTAGTTTAAGGGTGTGCACACTTATGCAACCAGCTTATTGTACATTTTTTTTCCCTTAACAGATTTGTTTGTTTTTCAATTGAATTGTACAGGTTATAGCTCACACTAAACATGTGAAAAGTTTTGAAATGATTTATTGTGGCCTCATATTTTATATCACAAAAACCTTGCATTTTAAGAGGTATGTGTACACTTTTTATATCCACTGTATGCATTTTTTTAAAAAAATTACATGTTCTGTTCTGGATATCATCTGATGTTGGCTGTATCAACACCATCTTTGTTTTGCTGCAGCTGAACTTAGTTATTTACTATTATCTGTTGCAAGATTGTAATGCTCTTGCAGATTACTTCATCGTTTGTACAAAGTCTTTAATGGTACAGAGGCAGATAACAGACACTTGGTCCAGTGGGTCACTAGCAGCATAGTCAATGAAATGTTCATTGCATGCAGCCCCCAGATGTTTAACTAGCTGGAGAGAAGAGGATGGTTGGTTTGAATTCATGCTGTCAGAGGGCATAACAGAGAGATGCCAATGGGGTAAAGCAGTACCGGCATTCATTTTTGTTATGGGGAGAGAAGACTTTTTTTGGTCCTCAGAAGATGGAGATTCTTTTTTTTGTTTTGTTTTATTTTCAGTCAAAAACTTGGGATGAGGGTCTGTGTCTGGAGAATTTCCCAGCATACCAGAGAAGCTAGCTACTGTATTATACATGGGACATGGCAATGAGACAAAGGGTTCATTTATGGATCCCTTTGTACTCATCAAGGTTATTTTTGAAGAGAGTTAAGGATCTGTTTGCTGGGTATGAAAAGGAACCCTGTTCTATAAGTAGGGATTATCTGGCACAGATATCATTGTCATCATCATCAACCCCTTTTTCCCATTTTCTATATGCGGTCAGGGTGTCTTTTTAACCGTCATAATCTCTCTCTCAATTCAATGCCAATCTCCTGCCTTCTTCAACATTCATGCCTGACAGTCTCACATCTTTTCTCACACAATCCATCCACCACTTTGCCAGACACTTGGCATTTCCTCTTACCTTCTTCCTGTCTGTCATAAATCTTCTTCACCGGATTTTCTTCTGCTTTTCTGAACATGTTGCTGAATTACCATAATCTGTTCTGTTTTTGATCTTTTCTGTTTTGTCCTCATTTCTTCATCTGTCCCACAGTGTGCATCCTACCACCCTTCTCAGGCACTTCAGTTCCATTACCTTTAGCTTTTTCATCTGCTCTGCCTTTACTGCCCAGGTTTCTGTACCATACAGTAGTACTGGTTGTACCACTGTTTTTTACACCTTACATTTCAGCTTCTTTGACATTCTTTTGTCACACAGTTCCCCTGACACTCTGTGCCACTTGGCTACTGCCACTTCCCTTCTCCTCATTCACCCCTCCCAGAAACTTGAATCTGTTAACCCATTTCACTATTTTCTCATTTTTCAGCTTCTTCTGATTTATGCCATTTGCTGCCACTACAACTTTCTTGTCTGTACTCAGTTTCATCCCATGTGCCTTCAGGTTTCCATTCCCTTACCCTTTGCTGAAATTCTTGCTCAGAGATTGCCTCTAATGCCACATCATCTACATACAGCAGCTTTGTTGAGCCATCCCCTCCAGCCTGATTGCTAATGTAGTCCATCACCAGTATGAATAGCAGTGGGCTCAAGGCTGATCCCTGATGTACACCTACTCCCACTGGGGACCCCTCTTTGAGACCAAACACTGTTGGGTTCTTTTACATAACCTGCTCTAATTCTATTAATGTTTCTGGAACTTTGAAGCACAGCAGTACTACCCAAGTCAGCTTTCTTGGGACCCTGTCATATGTTTCTCCAATTCTAGGAATACCTAGTTGAAATATTTCTTCATCTCTAGCTTCTTATCAACGATCTGTCTGAAAACATTGGGTCAGTTGTGCTGCATTCTGATCTGAATCTGAACTTCTCATCTCCCATCTTACTTTTTACTACTCTGTGTATCCATTTATCAGTCACCCTCTCCAGAACTTTCATGCAATGTGACAGGAGTTTGATACCTCTGTACTACCCATAGTTGTGGATGTCTACTTTGCTCTTGTACACTGGCATGTGTATGTTTATTCTACACTCATCTGTGAAATGCCTTTCTCTCCACACAGCTATGAGTACCCTTAGAAGTCATTTCTCCTCTATCTCACCCAGCACCTTTATCATATCTGTTGTGACCTCATCTGAGCCTGTGCTTCCCCTGATTGTGCAAATGGTTTCTGTTTTGATATACATTTAGGTCCCTAGTACAGGTACTTGTTGAAATGCATAGAATGACAAAAAGATCTGGGTTGTTTTTTGTCTTATTGGCTAGGCAAAGATCACCACACAGAATTCAGTAAGAGACAGAGTACAGATAAAGGGTTTTAGTCACTCTGTATAGTTTAAGGAGCTCATGCTGATCTTTTTCTTTGTAAGAAAACAGTGTGGTTTTACTAGATGGGTGATATAACTGTATAGGTACATGCAAAAGCAAGAATTGTATCCAAATGGGGGTCAGATGAAGGAGGATTAAAGAGAAAAGTGGACTTAACAGTAATTAGCTAAGTTATGCAGAAGGATTTCCTTACTATATTAGGTATGCACTCATCAAAAGCGAGTTTATTGTCTGTGTATGTGCCCAATTTTCTAATGACAGTAATTTGTGCGTGCTTATGTTTCCTTGAGTACGGTACTGCATATATTTCCATTTAGCTTTAGCCTGTGGGACTCGCTCCATTTGTTAGTGAAGGATGTATAATTTTGGAGGATATAGATGTCTTTGGATAAGCTAGTGACAGCTACAAAAACCTTGGTCAGTCATTGGCCCTTGATGTCAGATTTGACACCACTGAATAAATCACAAAGAGTAGTGGCCCAAGCACAGACCCATGGGGGTTGTGACTGGTAATGAATCTTTTAAGGGAAAGGCTGCTGCTTACCACTGCCATGCAGGCAGTCTCTAAGTCAGTTTGTTTTCTTACGGGTTTATATTCAGTCATGACAATGCTCCATAAAACCAGACTGAGGAATAGTAGGGAAGGCCTTAAAGTTGAGCAGTGTGCACAGACTAGCCTGTGACTTTCTAAAATTAGTTCACTCAATTCAGCAAGCAGTTTGGGTCCAGGGTTTGAAGGCTACCAGTGTAAGTTCCATTATTATATATGCCATTATTTTGGAAATGAAAATAAGGCTAACTGGTCTCTAGTTCCCAAGATCAGTGACAGGGAGGCTCACGTGGAGGGATACAGTGTTTTTTTCTGGTCTTGCTACTTACCATGTGAAGAGGCTATACCTGGATATAGATAAGCATTGTTTTTTTATTAGCAAGGAAACAACCCAGTATGTTGTCTAGACCCAGAGCCATAGTGTTGATAGTTATGCATATGGCATTTAAGACCTGCTGAGATGTAATTATGAAGATGCTGACTGGATTGTTTGAGGGAGGAAAACTGGTTGGATCCTCAAAACGTAATGTGGTGTTATCTGTATAAGGAATTAATGAAATGACTGCAGCATTGTATGTACAACCTGGTGCTTTCCTATGTTTTTTTTTGTCTAGTGTTCTTCTTGCTGTCTGTTCTGCATATCTGTAAACTAACAGGTAAGGACTGTAGCACTTAGAATTAGAATTACATTTACATCCCCTTCTAAACAAGTTCTTTCATTTACTTTCAGGTAAAGGTATATTGTAGGACATAGAGCCCCTCGAACAATTTAGTACAAAATACAATGTTTATCTCAAGATGTGAACAAAATCCAAAATTAGACAATTTCATGACTGCTGTATTTTCGATTTAGACTAACTCTAGTCTTTTTTAACCATGTGACTTGTACTGTGTAGAACTCTGTAATGTCACAAGGTTTTTTATTCTGTCCAGCATGCTGCCTGCTCTACTGGGAGACTCCCTTCTCTTCCATTCTGCCTCATGACCCCATATATTTAAAAGAGGAGTCCTTTTCATATCAATTATTTTCTATAAATTCTGTAGCTAGTAACATATTGTTGCTACAAGCTGAGCTTGAACAACTCAATTGTTGCCCAGTACATTAGTAAAACGTAAATGTAATTCAAAGATCTGTTGTAACAATATTTCCGTCTCCATCCTTTTACTTAAATCAATTACAATACACTTTTTTTGTGATATAGTCTAAGTTTAGTGAAAGTCAAATAATATCTGTCCCATTTACTTTGCTTCTCCTGAAAGCAGGAAACATAGAGACAGCTGATTGTTTCTTGGCACACTGCTGGATAAGCTGTCTGGCTTAAGGAATGTGACTTGATCTTAATCAGTTGCCCTTTTGGTTTGTATGGTGAATTGTACAAACAGCAGCATAACTGAAAAAGAATCAAGAAACATGCCTTTGCCTGCTTCTGCATGTATTTAAGATATCTTCTTCTTCTTCTTCTTCTTCCCGGTTAGGTGACGCCACAGCGGATCACCTGTCTGCTCATGATTGGCAGTGGAGTTTTACAGTGTCGAGTTGCCAGCCCAACCTTCCACAGAAGGCACATACTCACACCGAGGGCCAATTTAGTGCATCCAATCCACCTACAGCATGTCTTTGGGATGTGGGAGGAAACGGGAGCACCCGGAGGAAACCCACGCGACCACAGGGAGGACATGTAGACTCCGCACAGAAGGCACCCCAGCCAAGGATTGAACCGGAGAACCTCTTGCTGTAAGAGCCCCTCTATTACTGCTTATGGCTCCCTTCACTTATTAAACATTTACTGTCCAAGGTCTTGTGATGTTGTAAAGTGTGTCTAAACCCCCAGAAACTTTTTTGAACTGAATAGTTGTAAATGATGCAGATTTTTTTTAGAATACTGCAGCTGCTGAGAATAATGTGTATCGTTTGTTACATGCTGTTAATGTTTTGCACCTGTACTATAGTGGTATAACAGTGCTTCATGAACCTTTATGTCCTGTTCTTAATTTGTGTAACTGGTTAGCATTGGTTTTACACTGTCTATTTAAATGGCTGTTTAGTGTGTTTTCATTGCATCATTTTTAATGTATTTTCTTTGAATAGAGTTGCTTCTGTGAAAACGTGCATGTGGTCTGATATGTGCTTTGCAACTCTGGAGCAGCAAACTACCAGACTTCTTTAAACACCCAGGTATGTTTCTGAGTTGTCTTTAATATTTGGAATTTTTCAGTCTTTCAATATGATTTTTCACAATGTACTTACTTTGAATGCTGCTGCTGTGAAAAAAACCTGTATATGGCCTAAATTGTGCTGTAAATTATTTGCAGCCCAAGTGTAGTGGTTGACTAATTTGTTTTTAATTAGAATGTACATTTTTAAATATTTACATGTTCTCTACTTGATAAATATCAGTCCTATACGTTTGATAGGGATATTTTTGTACTTTGTTTTGCTGCATGAAAGCTTGGCTGTGCGCCACGATCTGCTGCAGAAGGTGGTCTCACCTTCAATAACCACATCGCCACAACAGTCTGGAAATCCTTCTATGTGGCACACCTCATCACTAAGTGCTTTTCATCCAGAAAAAAGGAGGTCATTGTCCCACTGTACTCATCCCTCATTAGACCCATTATGGAATACAATGCCCCATTTGGTATGTACCTCTCATAACATCTGTAACAACTGGAAAGGCCGCAGAAATGCCTCACTAAAAGAATCACAGGCCTGAAGCAAATGCCCTATGCTGACAGCCTTAAAAACTCCAGCTATATTCTGTTGCATATCGTCTACTCCGAGGCGATCTCTGCTTAACATACAAGGCCATGTCAAACCCAGAGCTGTTGGACATGCTACACTTAAAGAAATCCCAATCCCTCAGAGCCACATGCTTCAGGGATCTAAACCTTGTTATCACAATAAACAAAACATGCTGGAGGGATAGGTTGCTGACCCAGAGACTCCCCAGACTCTGGAATAGACTGCCAATACATGTCAAGCAGAGCACCTCTTTGGCCCCCTTCAAAAGGAACCTTGATGACTGGATGTGAGAAAGGAAATTCACCCCAGGAATCACATCAGTCGCCCTGCTAGGCAGGGGTCCAAGGAAGTAAATAGTGTGGGAAGAAATAGCCAGGGAATTGTTATGGCAAGGCTTGTATAGGCCCTTGGGCCGATAGCCAAGTACCAACTATGAACCTATGAGAAGCCTCTTCTGCTTCCTTGCATCTTATACTTGTTATATTCTTTCTTCTTGGCACCCTATCATAGTAGCCATTTTCTATATAAATTAATTTTTAGTTACACACCATTGTTCAAAGTTAAACTAGTGTAACTCTTATTGTGTGTTACTGCTTCAGTGGTTTAGCAGGCCAGTGGGTAATTTGAATGTCAGCTATTGTATTTGCTTTTTGCCACTTCCCCATACTTAATCTGAAAAGCTTTTTGTGATGAGGGGCTAAAAGGTTAGTGAGAACCTAAATTTTGTGAGATTGGAGTAACAAATGTCTCCTTTACTTTTGCTTTTCCTGGAGACAGGAAACAAGATACAACAGCTTGTTTCCTGCTGTACCCCACTCTGTTCTATCCTTTTTTTTCATTCAGATCCTCTTTGCTCACTTCTTTACATCTGTTCACAACAATTCCCTATGGCATTATCTTCATGTACCTGTAAGCAACATTATTCACACATATCAAAACTCGCCAAGACTTCGTTAATTTAGTCGACCACCTATCGAATGACAGCTCTTCACATCAGAGTGGCACCCAGCACCTAATAGCAACGTTAATTCTATGCAGCACTAGCACATAGGTCTATGTTCTGTTCCTTACCCATTGCTGTTCTCTTTCCCTTTCACTCACAGATTTATAAGTCACACAATCTACTTCTTTCTCTGTTAAACTAAATAGTTACTCTAATCTCTGTTTTTGTCTAAGTGTCGTAATCATCCTTTCAGTAACTACTCTAACCAGAGACGTAGATGTTTCATTTTTTTTCTGGGAAAAATAATGGTACAGTCCATCTAGATTTAGAGTGAGAATTAGAAAAACATGTCATTCTAAGGGGATCCAGTTCCTATCAGCCTGGGATGACATGGTGGATATACCATACTGCTTTGCCAGAGGGTCTTCACCTGGCTCCTCAAGGCTTCCGGTTGCTAGCTAAGGCACTTACGTCTCCCATAATGCCTTTTTTTAGGCAAGGTCACAACAACAAAATTCCCAACATGAAAATATAATATTAAACAAACAGAAACTAAGGGTCATGCTGCTAAATGCTAGGAGTTTAAATAAAAAAAAACGCACCCTCTGGAAGCACTCCTTTCCCTGGAAGATGTTGACATCTGTGCAGTCACAGAAACCTGGCACAAGGCCACAGAAAGTGCCCCAGCCTTGCAAGGCTACAATGCCTTCACACTTTCAGACCTCAAATTGAAGGAGTGAGAAACAAAGGAGGTGGAGTATTTATCTTCATTAAAGATAATTAGAGCTCTAGACTAATTAGATAAGAAAACTCTATGTAGCTAATCCAAGTCCAAATTACCGTGGGTAAGACCTTCCCCCCTTCAAGTCATCATCACTTGCAGGTACCCTTCCATGAGCCAAGATGCCCACACAGCTTATTTAGACCAACTTGGGACAATTAAGGTACAACCTAGTGCCCTAGTCATGGGCAACTTCAACTGTCCTTCCATTAATTGTGAAACTTATACAAGCCCAAACTCACTCACACAAAAGTTCCTGGACTTTGTTAACTCAAATGCCCTGGAACAAATTGTGCATCACTCCACAAGGGACTCCAATATTCTACACCTGGTTCTCACCAATATGAGTGACCAATGCCATGGTCTTAAACTAAATGCTAAAAAATGCATTATCATTTCCTTTGGTAAAAAACAATGTCCCTGCTGATTATAAAATAAACAATAATACCCTATGTACCAATTCAGTAGTGAGACACCTGGGAACATAAGTTCAGCGTAACTTCAACTTTGATTGCCATGTGCCTACTGTGGTGAGGAAGGCATTCTACAAAACTCACCTGATTGCCTCAAGAGCAAAAGAGGTTATAACTCCCCTGTAGTCATCCCTCATCAGACCTATTATTGAATAAATTGCTCCCTCTGGTATGTACCCTACCAGACATCCGCAGCAACTTGAGAGACCTCAGAGATTTCTAACTAAGAAAATTCCGGGTGTCCAGCATATGTCTTATATGGACAGACTGAAGTCACTGTCACTGTACTCAGCAGTGTATAGACTACTTAGAGGCGAATTATGTCTGGTTTACAGGGCTATCTCTGACCGAAATCTAATGGAAATTTTGCAGATCCGTAAGTCAAATGGGACTACAGTCTCCCATTCTAGAGACCTCAATCTAGCCTGTGACATAAACAGGACCTGCTTGAGAGACAAATACATCTCTCAGAGGTTTCCACTTCTCTGGAATAAGCTTCCAATCCATATCAAGCGGAGCACCTCCATGACCACGTTTAAGAGCAACCTAGATGACCGGATGGGAAACCGTAACTTTCTACTGGGCTTGCCTCTGCTTCTCTCCTGGACATGGGTAGTCCTTGCTAGAAAAACCTTATTGGGATTTAACGGCTAGGTTTGTAAAGACCTTTGGGTCAGTAGCCTAGTAACATCCTATAAGCCTATGGAATTATCTAAGATTGTGGCATTTTTGATCAGAGCACTCATTTAATAATTTGTATGTCTTCTTATATTTACAACCTAAGATGTTGTCTTGCTGGGATTTACAAACAACCTTTGCATGTTTATTTGAGGAGTTTGCTCACAGTTAAGCTGAAATGTATCTGCATTGCTTTAGGATTGTACTCATCTTCATTGTGCATAGTAATTAATGCTGAGTAATAGACTATTTGTACATGAATTTTAGCCTCAGTTTACTTACTGATTGTTCTGAACTTAGAATCTGTTAATTTTGCACATATAGATATTATCAAAGTAACCATAATAACTGAGTCTTAATAATGACCAGTAATTTTAAAGAACAAAATTTACAATTAAAAATCATGGCTAGAATTCTTGAATTTTATCTCATGAGACTGTGATTTCATTTCTTTGTGAATTGTATGCATCAATGACCCTGACCCAGTGCAGTTCTACCATTTTCCTTTCATGTATAGTTTATTACCATGTTCTATATTTATATATCTACTAACCCACACCCCTGCTTTGCTGACTATGTATACCTTGCATAGCAACTGTCTGCTACTTTAATATTTCAAAAGCATACCATAGAATGCAAGTTGCAAATATGTTCTTATGTATCTTATTATACTGAGCACATTAAATGCAGCAGACATTTCACTACATCTCCATCTCCATCTTTTTCGACATTACAAATAAATTATTTATTACCTCAGATTATCCTGCTACTAAACCATACTCAGGACCTGCCTCAGAACTTACTAAAACAACCTCACCCCCATTCATGATGCTGTGATATTAAATATAATTAGGTAGATAAACATAAAATGATTAATGTATTTTCATGTGTTCCATGAAATAAGAAAAAAAAAAAAAAACAACTCTACAATAATTTGTTGCAGATTGACCTTCAAAGCCTATGGTTGCATCCACTAGCAGGAGTGATGCACACAAACC
Source organism: Protopterus annectens (assembly GCF_019279795.1). Classification (NCBI taxonomy): domain Eukaryota; kingdom Metazoa; phylum Chordata; order Ceratodontiformes; family Protopteridae; genus Protopterus; species Protopterus annectens. Next base: position 571,020,883 of record NC_056748.1, read on the forward strand.
CTCATTTGTTATCTGTTTAGTAGTAGACATGGACCTCGGGCTGGCAACCTGAGCCCGTAAACCTGTAACTGCTATAGAAACAACAAGTGCTGAAAGGTGCTCACTGCCCAATGTACCACATGGTGAGTAAATGGGAAGGAGAGAGAGAGACTGAGACAGGAAGACTAGACTTAATTATCAAGTTGAGATTGAACTTCCTCAATGAAATCTTGTAATGGAAAACGGTATATTAACTGACCCTAATCAGCACCAATGCAAAAAGTCTATAAAGATCGCAAGTAAGAATGTATGTAAACCATGGTACTTGCAAAACTTAATGTTCAACCTTTGATTGAACTTTCTCAAAAGTTTTGAGTAATGCAGTTCTGGAAAGAGTTTTCCTAAGGTAAGGTGTCTGGTTAGGGTTTTTCCTAAGTTAAAGTGTCTGGTTAGGGTTAGAGGCTGGGCTAGGGGCTGAGTTAGATATAGTATGCATAAATAAGTTGGTTCAGGGGATTTTAAAAGTAATAATCTGATGTATATAAATGGCCTCTGCCTTGCTAACAGAATCTTTACAAAACGTATCCTTTCTGACTTATTGTACATTTGCAAGTTCTATGGTAGCATGGGCACCAGCTCAAGGGATCAGAATTTGTTTTACAACATAGAGTATGTTAGAAGAATAGTATGTATCACAGAAACTACCTCTTCTGTGGAACGATCTTCTACTCCACATAAAGCAAAATACATCTCATATTCTATTCAAACATGATTTGAAATGAATGGATGGGAAACTGCAAATTCACCTGTGATTTAGCACACATGAACCATGGATGTCCGTCATGAAGAGGGGCAAGAAGTAAATGTCCCATCCTATCTTTGTTCTTCCCACCTCTGTATTGTTTGTAAATATAAATAAAATATAAGGGCTAAAACCTACCATTGGAGTGTAAGGCTAGGCTACTTAAGATCCTCACAGATCAATAGTCTAGTAAGTACCTGTGGTAACAAGTTCAGTCATCATGAATACTCTGGAACTAGGCACTAGCCACAGTGCGTTATGGGATGTGTCGATTCTTTAAACGGCTATGCTATAGAATAGTCTTAAAATGGCAATGGATATAATACACACTCACAGTATACGTATATAATGACTTAGAGCTCTTACGATTACTTATCACATTTCCCCCCAAAAAAGTGAGAGAGACAGAGAGAGAGAGAGAGAGAAAGAGAGAGAAAGCGAAAGAGAAGGAGAGCTTTACTAAATTGTGAACTCTGGATGTATGAACACCTGACACACACGCACACACACCCATTCAACGCTGTGAACTGATACTATCAATGCACATATTTAACACTGATCACATGGTATAATGAACATTTTATCTTATGCTTTAATATGATTCCTTTTAAAATAGTAATGACGGAAGTAGATAAAACTTAAACCAACATTTTTCAGAAGAACGTTGTACAGTGACTTAATGTGAACATATGACTCAGTTACACTCCTGGTAATGAATCATTACCTTCACTTCTCCCTCACTGCATCTCATACATATAGCACAGAAACTAGAACTTGTGAAAAGAAAACTATTAGGCATATAATGCTAAGTATTCTGCTTAGAAACATTCTTAAAGTAGCTTTTACAGGATCTGGAACACACGCTCAGCTGGACCCTCCATGATATGTCATCACACATTTTGGATTGCAGTCATTCAGGCTTGTTTGCAAAATTTGGCTGTGGTAGCACATTTGAGGAAACAGGAGCAGTCTTATTTGATATGAGCCAGGTTATTCTTGATTCAAACTCTTCAGATATATTTTTTGAAACATAGCATTCGGCTTGAGGCTCATTAAGAGCTACTCGAATATGTCTCTGATTTCAATTAACTATGCCGCAATCTTCTATTTGCATCAAGTGAGGCTTCGTTTTATTAGTTTTCTACATTGAAACACTTGTTGTGTCCCCCTTCTTCTCCTCCACTAACTTCAGGAGGACTAATCGACTTGTATGAATTATAAGGCATGGCTGTTACATAATAAAGACATACAAATATTTCAGGCACAGGCAATCATGCCATTCCTGATTGCCAAAATTACAAAACAATAATTTGAGTACTAAATGTCTGAGTTGTTCTTAAAAATATCTAAGATAGTGTTTGTTTTAATAAAATTTGGTAGTCTATTCCATGCATCATCTACTCTCTCACAGCACCAATTCGTACATGTGTTATACCTGTAGAATCATCTACATAGGTTGTCTGATGATTCTGTAGTACTCTTTGATCTTTGATTTGAACTTAAATTTTCATATTCATGGATGTACTCTTCCCAATTTAGTGTTTGTCATAAAACATTTTGTAAAATGATATAGCTCACTCATGATTTTGTTTAAATGAGCTAAACAAAGTAGTCTTAAGCTTACGTTTTGACTCTAACATTGACATGTTATTCCTTATTTGTCTTCCAGTCATTACTTGAGAAAAGCTTTCTCCTACAGCACTACATGGAGGAACTTAGTATAACATATGTGTTCTGTGAGGATAAGGTTGGCTTAATACTTTTTACGTATTTGCACTGCTCTCTCAGTAGCTCAATTTGACTGAGAATAGGGAGGACTTGGTGTTTTAGGAGAACGACCATAATCATCAAGAAGGTGTTGGAGTCCAGTCATGACAAAGTGTGCCCTCTTGTCTGTAAGTAGTTCAATGGGTATTTCATATTTTGTGAACATTGTCTTGAACGTCACTGTTTATTTGTTCACTATAGCTGCCACATGTACTGTCTCTTTATCATGAGTGTTAATAGAGTTTGATGCTCTTTCCCTTAGAACTAGACAGGTTTCTAGTTTTAGCACTCCAAACTGTTTCCTTGTGCTCAGCACTTGTTCAAAACTCATTGCAAGCACTAAATAATCTACAAATTACTCCAGCACTCAACTTTCCCCACTTTTTAGGAGGAAAACAGTTTTTAGTACTTAAATTAATAAGTACCTATCCAGGCATGTCTAAGAGTCAGCTCCCAGTATTTTCCCCTGCCAACCTAATGAATCTGGGCATCTTGGGGCAATGTAGCAATTGCCTCATGCACACTGACAACCCTCTCCTCCTACCACCCAACATTACAACCTATGAGAGATGCACTAATATAGCCAAACTGGAAGCCAAGCTCTCTCCAGCCAAGACAGTACTAGACAGTCAAGAGGAGAATTTAAACACCTGCACCACACCACACTCAACACGTAGTCCATCAAAACTTACACCACCTAAACCCACACATAGTAACACAAAACACACACAACTATATTCGCTGAGGCCCTCAATAAAAATCTGCCCAAACAACAGAGCCCTCCAAAGCCGAAATGCAAGCAACCACCCCCCCCAACACAACCCAAATGACACATAGCCCATAAAATCAGTGTGCCACTCAACATCAGCCCGTAAGGCAAAACAATGTACCCAACACATTAGCCATAGGTGACTCTATAGTTAGGCACACAGATGCCCACCCACCAGACTAAACAAGGAGAAAATTACTGTCAGCTACCTGTTGGGTACCAGGATGCACCACATAACCCAAGCACTCAGGTCACTCCACAACAAGTACAAATATGACGCTGTCATTGTCCATGTCGGTGTGAATGACCTGAGACATACCTCCCTGGACTACATGAAAAGAGACATGGAAGAGCTCTCGGATCATGTAGCCCAGGCAGGTATGACCCTAGCCCTGAGTAGCATCCTGCCATTGCCCAGAATGATACCACAATACAAGGACAAAATGACTGACTTCAAGAATTGGCTAAGCTTCTGGTGTCATTCTAAGGAGATCCAGTGTCTGTCTGCCTGGTATGATATGACTGACAGACAGCGATGCTTTGCCAGAGATGGCCTGCACCTTTTGCCCCTGGAATTTTTGATACTGGCTAACACTCTTGCCACCCCATATTGTGCCTTTTTTAGGCAAGGTTCAAATGACAAACTCACCACCATAGCATGTATAAGCAAGCAAAATCTGAGGGTAATGCTACTCAATGCTAGAAGTCTAAAACCTTAAAATGCACTCACTCGAGGCACTCCTTAAAATGGAAAAAATCGACATCTGTGCAGTGATGGAGACCTGGTTCAAGGGTCCAGAGAGCACCCCTGCATTACCAGGCTATAACTCATACCACACCTTTCGGCCACCTAACCTGGACTGAAACACTAAAGGAGAAGGCGTGTCCATATTCATTAAGGATATCCACACCTCCAGGCTAGTGCTCAACATAATGCATCTGAAATTATCCAAATGCAACTAACACTGGGCAAGACTGGAATCCGGGTTGCAGATTGTTACAGATCCCCCACCATGCCGCAGGATGCCCACTCCATGTTTCTTGATATACTGGGTAATATTAAGGTACAGCCCAATACCCTAATAATGGGTAATTTCAACTACCCCACCATCAACTGGGAAAACTACTCATGTACTAACTCATTTGCTCAGTGCTTTCTGGGATTCATAAATTCCAATGCCCTGGATCAGCTTGTCCATACCCCCACCAGGGGCAGCAATATCCTGGACCTGGTCATTACCAATATGCGCAACCGATGTTCCACACCAGAGGTCAACTCCTCACTGGTCAGATCTGAACACAAGCTAATCACCCTAGACATCAATATCCTGACCCCACCCCCCATAAAGGAAACCACTGTAAAAAAAACTTCTCCAAACCCAACTTCATGCTTCTTAAGACAGAAGTGTCCAGCTTCACAACACCCATACAGATTGAAAATAGAGGTACAACTGCTGAATCCTCTACAAATGGACTGTATAAGCACATACACGAGTGCATGGATTGTGCCATCCCCAACAGAACCAAGATGCTATCCTCCATAAAAAGGAAGCCAATCTGGTGGTTCCCTGCCATAAACAAACTCTACAACAGAAAGAAGAAGCTGTTGCAAAAAAGATTAAAATCCACCAGTTGTAGAAACTCCCTGGTCAGCCTCAGTAAGAAGCTGAGATCTCTCATAAAATCCTCCAGAGCTAGTTATGAAAATAAAATCACCACTGATTCTAAAGACAACCACAAGACATTCTACAGCTATGTCAAGAATCTCAGTGGCGACACTCAGATCTGCTCTGAGTTGCAGCACAATGGCACTAGATATACAGAACCAACTAATATTTCCAACTTCCTGGGAGATAGGTTCAGTGCAAACTTCACCCCCCAAAGGGCCCATCACTATACCGGAAGAATGCAAAGCCCCTGTAATCACGGCTGCACAAGTAAAGATCGCACTTTCCAAAACAAAGAACACAGCATCCATGGGACCTGACAACATCCCAGGCTGAATTCTGCATGAACTGCAGAATAAACTGGCACCCCACCTAAGTACCATGTTCAATCATAGCCTCACTTCAGGCTTTGTGCCTACTGAATGGCACACAACAATGGTTATCCCACTCCACAAAGGGGGTGCCACCATGGACCCCGGGAACTGCAAGGCCATGGAACATATCATCTTGGAGTTATAAACAAGAACATAGGTAACCTCCAAACTCTGGATCCCACTCTGTTTGGGTTTGAAAAAGGTAAGCCATGTCTCCTAAACCAAAATGACTTCTTTGAAACAGTCATCAGAGCCGTGGATGAGGATAAGATGGTGCACACAGCCTATCTTGACCTCGCCAAGGCTTTCAACACCAACCCCCACTCTGGAATTATAGATAAACTCACTAGACTGGGCATAAATCCCTATGTCACAAGATGGGTGGCCAACTGGCTCACTGACAGAACCCACACAGTGAAAGTAACTGACACCAAATCCAACTTCAGACCAGTGACACGTGTACCACAGAGCTCAGTCCTGGGTCCTCTCCTATTTGGCATCTCCTTCTCAGAAGTCCAGGCTAATACAGCCGGTCTTTGGCTAACAAAGTTCACAAACGACTACAAACTAGGTCCATAATAGAGTCACCTAATGTTGTGGACATTCTACAAAGGGGCCTCACTAAGATTGATGCTTAGTGTCAAAGTCGTGGCCTCAAGCTCAATGCCAAGAAGTGCATTATCATCCTCTGGACAGTAGTCTCTCCTTTGATAATCACATCGCCACAGTAGTCAGGAAATCCTTCTATGTGGCACACCTCATCACAAAGGGGTTCACATAAAGAAAAAAAGAGATCATTGTTCCTCTCTATTCGTCCCTCATCAGACCCATTATACAGTACAACTCCCTGTTTGGCATGTACTTCACAAGACATCTACAACAACTAGAAAGGCCACAGAAATACCTCACTAAGAGGATTACCAGCCTCAAGCAGATGCCATATGCAAATCGTCTCAAAAAACTCCAGCTCTACTCCATCACTTATCGCCTACTCAGAGGCAACCTCTGCCTAACATACAAAGCCATGTCAAACCCAGATCTGTTGAACATGCTACACTTAAAGAAACCACAATCCCTCTGAGACCTATACCTTGCCACCACAATAAACAGAACATGCTGGAGGGATAGATTCCTGTCCCAGAGACTTCCCATGCTCTGGAATAGACTACCCATTCATGTCAAGGAAAGTTTCTCATTAGCCCTCTTGATGAAAAATCTCAACAATTGGATGGGAAATAAGAAAATCATCCCAGGGACCAGGGATCACTTCTGTGGCTCTGCTAGACAGGGGAGCAGGCAAATAACTTTTTTGGGTGGCGAAAGCCAGGGAACTTTTTTGGCTAGGCTTATATAGGCCACAGGGCCTATAGCCTAGTACCTACCTATGATCCTATGATTGTGAATTAACTTTACCCTCAAACTCACACAGGTCAGCATCTATTTTTTGTCAAGGTCCATGTGATAATGGTGATGGCATTAAATGCTCAGTGTTTTGAGATGACTTCTGAATGATACAAACTTAAAACCTGAACACAAGCTCTGCAATGCTTTGGTTGATATTTGCCCATCATACGGACATTTTGTTTCTGTCTCAATATTTCATAAGACCTTGATGCTTTTTGTGTACTTGACATACCATTTCAGCATATCTTAATGAAGGTACCACTATTCTGTCTTGGTACAGCAATGAGTCATCATGCTCCACTAGGTGCACTCAAACTGTATAATAATTATATCTAACATGTTTGGTTTGTGTCCAGTGATCTTGGGAACCCATCCTGTACCAACTGAATAACATTTCTTAACTTGTGGCCATTTCCGGTAGCTTGCTTTAGCTTTTTTAATCTTTTAGTAGTGCAGGTCTGGTTACCATAATGTTTTTCACATAGGCAGAAATATGTTCTTCTGTATCTGACAATAGTATGTCACTTAAAGGATTTTTGTATAACATTTCTGCAATGACTAATTGTTTTCCAGGTACATGGATTGCTCTGGCATTGAATGCTGTCAATCTCATTACAGTCTTTGACATCCAGGTGGCACCTTGCCTAAATCATTAATCAGTAGTACTTGGATAGTCTGAAGTGAGAAACCCTCAAGCATTAAGAGACAGCCTCTCACATAGTTGCTGGGTGTGAATATCTTTGTTCAGCATTGGTTAGAATTCTGGTGCAGTAGACAACTGGAAACTATACCTGTTCATTCACTTGGAGTAATACTGCATCTAGGTCATAGCAACTACCATCAACACTCAGAAACATTTGTTTAGCATCATCATAGTATGCTAACATGGCAGCATTTGTTTGCATCTGTTTTACTCTGCTGAAAGTTTGGACTTCAGCATCTTGCTATAACTATGGAATGCTTTTCTTTAATAATAGATCAGTTAATAAATATACCATAATTTATAGCTCTGGACTATACCTATCCAAGAAATTAGCCATGATAAGTGCTTTTCTTAATTCAGTCACATAAGACATAGTTGGTAACTCAGCGATTGCTTTGACCTTGCTTACATCTAGTCTGATTCTCCTAGCACTTATACTGTGACCAAAGTACTGAAGCTCAGTCTTTCCAAAGCAACATTTAACTTGATTTTTTTAAATAGTTTTGAACACTGCCTCTAACCTTGACTCATGCATGTCTTTATTTAAAACAAGTACCAAGATCTCCTCTATATCAACGTCATCATGCTCTATGTAGATCAGTGTGTATACGTACCTGTAAGAAACTATCTAAAGGCTTTCAGAAGTGTATAAATACTGAGCACATGTGAGCCTGACTGCCATTTTGTAGTAAGCTGTTGAGATGTAAGCATATATGTTTGTAAGATCTGTCTGTTAATCAGTCCATTTATATTTCATGATGTTGCTATACACCCTGATGTGTTTCTATGTAATAAAGCATCTAAATGAACTACCCTGCCTATTCATCATCTATGTTAGATAAGGACAAGCAACATGGTGTCAGAAGTGGGATGGCTAAAATGACTTGTTGCCAGAAAGAGTTCCAGTTTATTCAATGTGAGTCTGAGAGGCACCTGGTTGGTATTTGAGGGAATATATAGGAGTTGATTACCCCTACTGCATGTATAATTCACAAAACAGGTCAGAAACAAATTTCAAATATTAAAACTTTCTCAAATAATTTCTTATTCACAAAATATGAAATGAGGCATACAGAATGCTCCAAATGATATTTGAATAAGCTGAAATGTCCAATATTAATAAAAACATTTGAATTGCTACAGAAAATATTTGAAATAAAGTCCAAATTGCATAAAACTAATAAAATAAGAGGAAACAACTGCATTTTCACTAAGCACATATTTTTCATATTAATTAAGGATATCCAAGTTATCAAAAGTGTATGAAATGTTCACATGTTTGTGAAGTATTACAGTAAAGTTATTTTGCAAGATACAGCCATGTTCAGATCATATTTCACAGAATATAGTGTTTTGAAGAGTTTATTTTGCATTTGAATGTTATTACAAGCTCTCACGGCACAGTTTGTTCAAACATAATTGCAAAGACCACATTTTCAGTGTGTTTGTGCCTACTTTGTTGGCATGGCAGATGGATTTTGAAAACCCAGTGAACTTGTGTTTGACAATAATATTGCGGAGAACTGGAGAATGTTTCAGCAAGAGTACAACACTTTCATACAGGCTGCATTTTCTGATAAAGATGACCATACAAAAGCTTTTATCCTACTTAATTTAGCTGGGTTAGAAGCTATTGAAAGGGAGCATTCATTTGTGTATGCACCCACTATCTTTGCAGGTGGGGGGGAAACTGTCATACTATTCTACTGGGTGAGTCAAGGGAGGACTCTGAGTACTTAAAATGTAACTTTAGAGAAATGTGTAACCCCCAGACAAACATTACAATGGAAAACACTTATTTTATATAAGGCATCAAAAGCCTGGTGAAACTTTTGCAGCATATATAACTGATTTGAGGAATAAATCTAAAATGTGCAGATTTGGTGATTTTAAGGGATGAGTTGATAAAGGACAGACTTGTGTGTGATATTAAAGATGATGCTGTGAGAAAGATTTTGCTTCGTGACAGTGATTTTACTTTGAATAAGGCCATTAAGATTTGTCAGATATACAAGCTCACATAAAAGCACACAAATATGCTTACAAATGAGAGATGTATGCTTCCAGTTATTTATAGAGCTCATGTTGATAGTATGCAGCACGTGGTTAAAAGAAACAGAACCAAGCACATGGCAGCAACTGTAGCCCCTGCAGCACCCACTGGTAAACCCCAGAGCTTTCTAACATGTTCCAGAGTCCACACAGTCTCAGTGAACCATAAGAGTGAGTCATTAAACTCAAAGCATGGGCCTCAGCCTAGTTTCATTGCCAACTGTCGTAATTGTGGTGGAAATCATGAATCTAAATAGGAAAAATGTTTAGCTTTTGGTCAGTAATCCCACAAATGTAATAAATGGAATAATGTCAAGAGGTTTTGTAAATCAAAAGGCACACATTCTTTTATTAAAAAGGAACATTTCAAGAAGTGAGTTGGTCAACTAGAAAGCCGTGACCCTACTTTTTTTGTTGATGGTGTGTAGGTGCTTCATGAAACAGTCAATGCAGTAGATTTATGGGCAAAAAATTGGGTATTTTGTACTGTTCAGATAAATGGGAAACCCATAGAGCTCAAGGCTGACACAGGTTCGAAGTTCAATGTTATGTCAGCAGAAACATTTGCTAGAGTATGTAATGGTGAAAGGTTTGATTTGGCAAAGTGTGCAAAGCTTGTTGCTTATGGTGGTGAAGTAATTCAGACTGAAGGCTCAGTAGTGCTTTCATGTTACTCTGCTGAGAGAAGTTACAGCTTGTTATTTTATGTGGTCAAGAGGCACATCCAGTCATTATTAGGGCTCAGAGACATTTTGAAAATGGGACTGCTTTCATTTAATAAGGAAGTCCATCAAGTTAGCTTGGAAGACCTCTACTCTAATTTCATCCAACATATTTTTTTCTACCTACACTGATCTTTTTGAAGACAAACTAGGCAAGCTTCCAGCTGTGTACTCCATGAAGTTAGACCCAGATATCAGTCCAGCCCAAAAAGTTCCAATAACTATGCAAGACAGAGTCAAAACTGAGCTAGAAAAAATGGTGCAACAAGGTGTGATTTGACAAGTAGATGAACCGAGTGGTTATTTTCCATGGTGTAATGCATAAGAAAAGCTCAGATGACATCAGAATATGTACTGATCCACAAGATTTGAACAAAGCACTAAAAAAACCTCATCATCCAAATGCTACTGTTTTTGTATCTTAGATGCACAGAGTTCATTTGGAAAATTCAACTTGATAAGAAATCTTCATTGCTAACTAATTTCAGTACTCTGGAATGTATACATTTTTGAGAATGCCATTTGGGATAAATTCTGAAAGTGAAGTCTTTCAAAGAGCAATGGAGCAAATTTTTTCTGGGTATCCTTGTGCTATTATAGTAGATAACATACTAGTAGGAAGTAATGGTGAAGATGAGCATGACAGAAACCTCTGAAAAGTTCTGGAAAGAGCACGTCAAGTGAATCTTAAGCTCAATCTACAGAAATGCAAACTCAGGCTACAGGAAGTTACTTATGTTGGTCATTTATTTAGCAGTTCAGGCCTATGACCAGACCCTTCTAAGCAAACAGCCATTCTTGAGATGCCAGCTCTGGACAATATTCCAGCCCTATAAGGTTTTCTTGGCATGGTTAACTATCTAGGCAAGTTCATTTCAGACTTGAGCCAACTTTCAGCACTGCTTAGATAGCTGACACATAAAAAATGTATCCTTGTCTTGGTTAGAATAACACCAAAGACTATTTGATGTTCCGAAACAGAGAATTGCCAGTCCACCAACTCTCAGATGCTATGACGTTCACAAGTCACTCTTTCATGTGATGGTTCGAGAGTTGGTCTAGGTGAAGTCATTCTACAAGAAGGTCAGCCTGTTGCCTGTGCATTGAGAACTCTTACCCAAACTGAAATGCAGTATGCTGAGATCGAGAAAGAGCTTTTGGCATTTGTGCTTGCATGTTCAAAGTTCCATGATTATGTTTATAGTAGACCTATTCAGATCGAAACAGACCACCACCTCTAGTCACTGTTTTCAGAAAGCCTATGCATACAGCTCCAGCTAGATTGCAAAAGTATAATTTCATTCTTGTCCACAAGAAAGGCAAACTTCTTTATCTTAGATAAATGACAGCTGAATCTAAAGTGAGTGAACAACAAATAAAATACATATTAAGAAAAAAGGAGGCTTTTATTATTTTAAAATTTAATACAATGAGACCCATAGGACTGAATCAAGAATGTGTATGGGAAAGTTTTGTTTAGTACAGTATTTTAGGCTTTTATTATGAAATGTTTTATTTAATTGATTAATTAGATAAATGGATGTGTGGTACTATATAAGTTAGTCACTTTGATTAATTATGGTTTACTCTGTTAAAGTCAAGTGTTGCCGAGGCACTAGAGAAAATATTTTTGTGTGTTTGACTTCTTTTTAATAAATTATTTTTCATTACTTCAGAATTGGCCTTCTATTCATGGTATTATTGTGATTTTTAGATTCAGCTGTCGTTTATCTATCGAAACTTCTTTATCTTGCTGATACATTATCCAGATCACCCAAAAACACCACTGAACAGCATGAGAATGAGAACATTGATTTTGAAGACATGTAAGTGAGAAATTTTTCTTTTACACATCTTGATGAGGAGCTGAGAGATCAAAAAGCCAGAGATCCTGTTTTACAGAGGCTCAACCATTTTATTCAATAAGGATGGCCATCAAAGTAATCTAGTTTACCTCAAGAAGGACAACCTTATTTTCCATACAGAGATGAGATTTTTTCTGACAATGTTATCATTATGAAAGGTCCTTGCAAGAAGAGTACACTACTATCTTGCATCATGGTCAACCAGGATTAGACTCTACCAAAAGAATGGTGAGAGGTCTAGTATTTTGTCCTTCTATGTCACAAGATATTGAGAGAATGCTATTATCCTGTTCTGTGTGTAACACTAGTAAGCTATCTAAGGGCTTGCATAAGTCTATAAATACTGCACACATGTGAGCCTGACATCACTAAGATTACTGTACTCCAGTAATGGTATTATATAAGTTTTAAATACCAGAGCCACTACTTGCTCATCTTATTAGATAATCTCCTTAACAGGTGCCCCATATACTTGGTTGCCTTTATAGGACTTTGATCTGCATGTATGCTAAAGGACAACTAAGATGTAATAAGTATACCCAAGTCTGTATATCCTTCTACCTCATTTAATGGGGATGTAGCTCTACAATTTATTATGGGTCATTATCCATTGTTAAAGTGGTCTGCAATCCTTTAAAATGAAAACCTGAGGTCACTTATGATGAGTATCCTCAACTTTACTAGAAGGTCTGTGTTAGAGTGGATTACTGATTCCTTATGCACAATAAATGCACACTTTTTCCCATAACAATTCATTTCTGTCAGCTAGAACATTCCTTGACATTCATAAAGTGATTGCACTTTTAGATGTGTCCTACTGACATGTACAACACTTCATCCCTCTCTCTGCTTCTCTTTAAATCAAAGCTTAATCCTGATATGCACCTGATGCCATCTATATTGGCTCAGTAATAATCCTGATATGCACCTGATGACAGCTATGCTGCCTCATATGCACCCGATGCCAGGTATTCTGGCTCAGCAATAATAGTGATATGCATCAGATGTCAGCTATGCTGGCTCACATGCACCTGATGCCAGGTATGCTGGTTCAGCAATAATCCCGCTATGCACCCAATGACAGCTATGCTGCCTCATATGCACCCAATACCAGTTATTCAGGCTCAGCAATAATCATGATGTGCACTGGATGTCAGCTATGCTGGCTCATATGGACTTGATGCCAGGTGTGCTGGTTCACCAATAATCCTGATATGCACCTGATACCAGATATGCTGGCTCAGCAATAATCATGATATGCACCCAATGTCAGCAATGCTGGCTCATATACACCTGATGTCAGCTGTGCTGGTTCAGCAATAATCCTGATATTCACCTGATACCAGGTATGCTGGGTCAGTAATGTTGCTTAGTGGAAATTAACAATCTGAATAAGCATTCCCTTCCAGTCTGAGTAATCTTCAACTGATCTGGGTTCTTTGTACTCTGTTCTGCCATTGGTACAGGGAGATCTCCTGGCTTATGCTGTGTTAGAGAAGTAGGTTTTGTATCCATTATTGATTGTCACACCACATGTATAGCTTACAGTTTATATGAGGTTGTATGTATATTTAAGTATATGTGCTTCCTCATGACTGTATGTTCACATGTCCATATACATATACAAGACACATATAACTAGTTGTATAGACATTCATATACATTAGATGGGCAAAAACAGGATTACTTCCATAAAAAAAGAATATATTTGATGTGATAGTGTATGATTTTATATTTCTAGTAATAATACTAGAGACCAAATTAACATTTTAGCTGAATTAGTAGTTTAATATAAAAAAAAGATACATTTCAATTTATTATAAAAGATTTATAAAATATTGTCATCTTCCTTTAAAATGAAAAGTGGCATTTAGCATGGAATTCATAATTTATTTTGGTTCTGTTGCATTCAGTTTCCATACTTGTCTACTGTATATTAAATGTCATTTTCTGTAGGTCATTATATAATATTTTTACCTAAACATTATTGTATCTATTTTTGGCTTATAAGCTGCAGCTACCATAAAACCACATTTAGAATGTGTATTACAAGATATTTTTAACTAGTATAGTTGATATTGCATGAATAAATTTAAAAAAATAAATGGAAAAATTAATGTTCTTTGAGAGACACCCACATTTCTTTCAACGAGTGTCTGCAGTGTCTTCTGAATGCAAAAATTGTCTTATAAATGTTAAATTCAGGTAAAAATCGAAAAACATCTAACATACTTTAGTACTCAGGATTGCTCATGAAATATCCTTGTTAACGAATAGTCTGTTTATCTCCGAAAAGAAGTACTTCATACTTGAGTCTTGTTTCTTTGGAGGAAATCTGACTTTTTGAATGCAATGTGAACAGCAGGCCACAATAAGTACAAATCTGAATATCACATCTACTTTAAAAGTTAGTGATATAGTCTGGCAAGTAGAGGCAAGTCTGGCAACACTTTTGAAATTGTGTTATCAACACGATTCACAAAAAGCATTAATGCCCACTCAAACAAATATCATTAAAACATATGGAGACTGATTTAATGACTCATCTAAGAACTGTTCCTATATGACTTTTGCATATATTTTCTGACAATCCATACAGCATAATATGATTATTTATTTTAAGTTATTGTTGCGGGATTGCAACAAAAAAATAAATAAACTTAAATATTTTTTCTGCGGAAACAGTAGTATTCTAATACTTCTGAAGTTGCCGACAATAATCAGCAAAAGCATAACATTAACATCTTTATAGTAAATTAAAAAAGAACATGTCTCTCTAACAGAATCCAGCAGGTGAGAATTAGCAGCATATTATTAGTCAGGGAAATGACTAATGGGCTTCCCAGGGGATGCATCTTGGGAACATCCTAATTTACAGCATTTACTGCAGACATGGCTGGAGAGATAAAATGCTGGATTAACACATTCCTCTGTGATAGCAAAATATAATGACTGGTGAAAACATTGCCTATAAACAACAACTAGCAAATGACAATAAATAAAATATGGGCTGCTAGGAAATGTTTATCTTTTAATTAATTAAAATTTGTTTCAACACATCTAGACATTGACAGCAGGATAGCAATATTTAAATACCTGGCATATTACTAAATGAAGTCTGCACTATGAAATATATGATCATAATGTTAAATAGCTTCTGACTAGATGAATGTTGCAAAATATTGTAAATTAAGACAAATGATAGGTCTTTCATAAGGATGAGACACAAAGTAGTTTCCACTGTACAGCTAATGCATTGTGTCATGATTAGACTATATTTTACCTTTATGGAAGCTCTGTGACAAAACTAAAATTGCACAAATTAAATGAGTTAATAAAAGAGAAAGAGGAGTAAAACAGAGTAATAAGAACAGTGTAGAACTACACAGAAGTGCTAAAGTTACAGAGAGTCAAGGTTTAGAAGTATTTGAAGTAAGAATAACAAAAGGAAGCCTTCTTGATAAATCAGGTTATGACATCATACAAGGGGCTGTTCAAGTTTAGAGGGTGAGAAGAAAACAAACGTTTTTCATCTTAGTGGTAGAAAGAAATCTTCTTGATGGGAACGATATTACAAATTACACTACTTATAGGAATATGCATAATTTATATGTTTTATAACACAACCCAGTTAAACTTAATGGAAGTCTCCCTGTTTTTATAGAATGGCTCATTGTTGATGATTTGCTGATAAGAGAAAAAGATGGAGAGTTCAGAATGATTAGTATTCCCATAGAAAATACGTATCCTACTAAGTTAAGCAAACACAAGGCAATAAAATGTTTGAAACTAAAAAGTGAAGATTGATGTTTGTTTGCATGTCCAGATGAAAAGAATTGTTATATTTTCTTATGCAAGGAGGTGTTCACCTTCAGCACAACAAAGGCCTATACAAATGTGATGACCCATATAGAGTTGTGGTTACTGTGCATTTGGTTGATCTTTATTTTGGTCGACTAACCAAGGGGTGGCTGAGACTGTCAAACATCCAGATCGTCAAACTTACAATACCTCAAAGCACTGTTTCTAAAAACAGGTGAGTCGAAATTGGGAGGGGGTTAGAATGTCTGTGCACACGTGTGTGTGTGTGTGTGTGTGTGTGTGTGTGTGTGTGTGTGTGTGTGTGTGTGTGTCTGTGTGTGTCTGTGTGTCTGTGTGTGTGTGTGTGCTTGGGTGTTAGGGTAAGAGTTAGGTAAGGGTATAGGTGTCGTGTGTCTGTGTTAGAGTATCTGTATTTTAGAGTTAAGGTTGGGGTTAGGTAAGAGGTTAAATTTTATTTCTCTAGTATGTGCTGCTACATGTTTATGAGTTTAAGTCCACATGTCTACCTCAGTAATGCATGCTAATCCGGATCCTACCTCCTCCCTAACACAAACCCCACACAGTACCTTAAAAAAACCTTCCCTAACACTGCCACTGTACAGACAAATTGGAAGCTAGTGTTATGGGGCTGGTTTAGTGTAAAGATTGTGAAAGGAATGTGTATTCCTTTTTCGATCTTTCGCTGTTTATGTAATTCGGCCTTATGTATGTTTGGTCTTATTTTTGTCTGTGTTTTGTTCAACATTAAGTAAGTTTGATCATATATAAAGAAAACAAAGCTGACTATTTGCTGGTAATAAGTTAAATGCCTACAACAGAGTCATGCTGATCGCACACAAGAATAAAAACATTGTAATAATTTCAGCTTCATGTACCTTACCAAACTCATTTTAAAGTTCATCATAAAAACTTTGTTGGTGGCCAAATGGATCCAACAGACAGAGAAATGAACTAGAAGAAAAAAATAAGAATCCAAAGCACAGGGAACACCTTTAGAAAAACAGCAAAGCTTTCAAACCAAATAGTCCTTTGTCAATGCATATGCAATCAGTTAAAAAGCGACCATTTATAAATAAAATACCATCCAATCAGTATAATCCATCCTCTCATATGACTAATTATACAATAAAATATACAATCAAACATAATTATATTTATATATTGCAGCAGCCCTAAAATTAGCAACAAAAACACTTACAAAAAATATACAAAACTAAACATAACTATGTTTCTCTTTTAAAACAGGTTTGAGACTATTTATATTATTTAAACCAGGAAATCTAGCAGCTCTAAAACAATTAATCCACTTATATTCACATAATTCAGTTTTATTTACAATATCTCTATCCCCCTCTTTTTAACTTATGAATTTTTTGTAGTACTCTAAATGTAAATGTATGCTGTAAACATAGTTATGTTTAGTTTTATATATATATTTTATGTGTTTTTGTTGCTAATTTTAGGGCTGCTGCAATATATAAATATAATTATGTGTTTAATTGTATATTTTATTGCATAGTTAGTCACGTGAGAGGATAGATTGTGCTGATTGTATGGTATTTTATTTATAAATGGTTGCTTTTTATCCTGATTGTATATGCATTGGCAAAGGACTATGTGGTTTGAAAGCTTTGCTGTTTTATTAAAGGTGTTCCCTGCAGTTTGCATTCTTGTTTTTTTCATTTTAAGCTTCAGTTTGTCAGAGCACTGGAGAGATATGCTGCAGCCAGCAATGCGAACAAATGGTAAGTGTTTAAAGCCTTCATGGTCTGAGACTTAATCATGACTTTTGTTCAGTGTTTGAATCAGGACTTCTGTTAAGCCCTGTAACATTTTGTCAAGTTTTAAATTGTCATGTAACTTTAATAAAGATTTGTAATTTTGGCATCGTATATCATGAGATGTGAAACTCTCTCTCACTGAAATTGTGTCTATGAGGTTGGTTGTCCTAAAATAATGTGGAAAAGGTGGGGGGGTTCTGATGCTTTTTTTCTCTATTTTCTGTGTTGGTAAATTTATAGAACGGGATTTGGGACTGATTTCCATATTTGAAGATGCAAGGAGCTCTACAACCAGAAAATATTATGAATTTGAGACATAGCAGGTCAATGGTGGTGATCATTTTGTGTGTACAAAACACCACTCCATTGTATGAAGCAGCACATTTGCAAGTGAGGTTAAATACAGATTACTAAGCATTTGTTTAGTAAGACATATATTTAAACAAGACTTTTTTTTTTTTACCTGGAATGCTTTTCTGAGATAAATCAAGCCTAAATAATATAGTTTTCTACCTATAAGCTAACCATTGGAGCTACTAGGTTGCAAGATTAAAATGTTGGTAGGAGAACTCCTATGCATTGCTGCTGTTGCCTGTTTGTATTCTCTAGTGCTACACATTCTCCTATTGATTGCTAAATGTATATCACATCAGTAATTTCATATACTTAACAATGCCTATGTATATGTCCTACTGAGCTTAGAGGTCACCAACTTTTCACATTACCACTTCTGTCCATTTTATCTGGGGGCTACAGTAACTGATACGGATTGGTTGAAGTACAATTTCCAAAATTTTACAGTCTGTAATTTTACCACATTCTGCTGTGCCTATTTAAAACAGTTAGTGAGTCACTGTACTCATTTACTAGGCCTAGCAAAACTTGCTGCAATATTTGTGAAATATTTGCTAATACAGACTTGACTATGTGAAATAAATGTGCACATAGTTAAGTCTGTGTTCCAAGCAGACTATGTACACTAAACATGCTTAGTTGGATGATCTTGAATTCCAGTTAAATAAGGTAAGAAAAGAGGAAGGAGGGGTGGATGTATCACTTCCTTTTCCTACATTATTTGCAGGTTTCTCAATGCAGTCCCTTTATCATGACGCTGTACATTTTGAACTTGTAATGACTGAGATGTCTGAATTGACAAGTCAGAATGATTCAATTATTCCAGGTTCTGCTATAATGAAGGGCATCTCAGTGCAAACTTGTTTTGATTTAGTGATTGTTAATCATAGTAATAGTGTTTTCCAACCTACTATATTTGATCCTCCAAACATTGTTAGGAATAGAAATGGTGCTTCAGAAAACATTCCACTTGACTCAGAAAATATTATGGAGGGAATCATGGGATGAGTAATAATTGCTGCTTATACATAGTCAACTACAAATGAACTGACTTCTTCCCAGCAAGATTCTTCGTCATCAGATAACCTGGTATTCCTCAGGTAATCAAAAGGCAGACCCCCGTGAATGTTTGCATTTGCAGAAATCTGTGCAAGGTGCTGTTCTTTTTTGGCAAATAAGGGAACCCAAATCTAAAGCAATGGCATATATTAAACAAGGATTTTTATCTAGTATGCTTTCATATAGTTTGTTGCAAAAGTTAATTCATGCATAATTAATGCAATTTTATACCTACAAATTGAAGATGGCAACAATGTTCAAGTATCCATTTGGAAAATGATTTGCCATGGGACAACATCGTCTTTTGGAAATAGATGTATCAGTTGCTAACACTGTAATATCTAATTAAATAAACACGGGAACTTTGGGCTTTATAGAGTGATACTTAAAAATTCTATTAGGCAATTTAAACAATTAACAAAGGAAAGGTAACTGTCATGTTTGGGTGGTTTGAAATTATCAGAAACAGTGTGTCTGTTGAGCTATTCACTGAGAAGAAAATATGATAGTGTCCTATTTCATGTTGGTGTAAATGATTTGAACATAGTTCCCTTATTAGGTAGATGCATTTATAGTTACAGAACTAATTGAAGTATTTTGTGAAAATGCTAATGTGTGTTTCTATGTCATTGAAATACTGCCATCTACTCATTTATCATCTCACTGACGTAATGTATTACAAAGAACTGGTTGAGTAAATACTAATATAGCCAAGGATTACAAATGGTTACTAAGGACTTCCGTGGTGGTGCAGCGGTAGCGTTGTTGCCTCACAGCAAGAGGTTCTCTCATTCGATTCTCGGCTGGAGTGCAGGGAGTGCCTTCTGTGTGGAGTCTGCATGTCCTCTCCATGGTTGGATGGGCATTCGAAAGACATGAGTAAATGGGCGTGCCTTCACTGAAGGTTGAATGTCGAGCTGGCACCTCGACATTCGTCAAAATCTACTGCCAATCATTAGCGGACCGGAGTTCCGCTGTGGCGACCCCTAACCGGGAAAAGCCGAAAGACAACAACAGCATTACAAATGGTTACTAACTGGGAAGACATGGTAACTTACAGTAAGTAGTACACTGTTAGGGATCACTTTAATCAAAGCTATAAAAACAGAAAAAATTTTCATATAAGTTATTTCCAGTGATTTTTTTTTAAATCTGAGAGTCTCCTATCCATGTCAGCTATACATAAGATCTCATTATTTTGCAAATGTTTATTTTACTAATTTAAGACTTGTAAGTAAGATAACTGAATCAGAGCTGTTGTGTATACAAATGGCAGTAAAATCATTATGCTTATCAAGACATGACAAGGTGCTCATATTAACCTACCAGACTATATTAAGTTGGAGTGCAAATATGCAGACTCTTCCAGAGAAGGTGGAGTAGTTTTCATTCATAGAACAAGTTCAGGTAGAATAGTGCCCATTAATAAGGGTTCTGAAATTTTATTCTTAGAATTAGTACATTTTGGTAACATTCCTGCTACCAGGATCATTGTGTGATATTGTAGTTCAGCTTTAAAGCAGAACAACATACTGACTTCTTAAATCATTTTGTAATATTCCTATAGTTTCATATTGCAAAATATAACAAATGTCACTGATGCTTAATTTTATTGGCATGGAAAAGGAATACAATGATGGAAATGATTTTATTTTAAACTTTGTGTCTACATAGTATTAGGTGATATCAGATGTCAGCTCACTTATTTGCATTTTTGCATGTTATTTTTTTTATTTACTTATTGAGTAAGTTACAGAATATGCCTGTAAAATTTACCTGGATAGCAAACACACTAGTTTTCTCATATAGTGAAATAAACACATTTTATTAATTTTCTTATGGGAGTCTATCAATACTCAAGTGCTGAATCTGACAAATATGAGCATTTTGTTTTAAAAATAGCAATTTTTCCAAAGAAAGACAAATGTTATTTTTGCATTTTTTAAATAAATAATGACATCAAGGATAGTTATTATAATTATGTAAGAGGGTAAGGAGAGAATAGGGGTTCTGGCCTCCCACACAAAGCATTAATTTCAGTAAATGTACACCAGTGACCTTGCATCCTTTGCAGAGAGCTCATTTCATCAAGTGTCCATCTGTGATCTTTGCTTCACAGTGTTATGCATAACTGACAGAATTGTTAGTTATTTCTTCAGAATTGTATGTAAGCAGGTCAGGACATGTCAGATGAGCTGATGAAAAAGCAATCCTTTGACACAGAATCATTAAATTAATTAGTCATAAGTCTGAGGACAGGTTTGAATTTTTAGTAATTCACTGGGTAATAAAAGTAGACAAGGAATGACTTACACTAAGAACAGAACACAAATAAAAATCTAGTTTGTTTATTTGTTGACTAGCATTTTGATAATTAGCTCCAGTTTAAACATATGGCTCAGTATTTGCTGTATTAAATTTATCTTGCGTATAGCTGGCAGTATATGCTTCAGTATCTAAATATATTGTTGTGGTAGTGAGAAGTTATTTCAAATCTTTTGTAATAGTGTAAAATACAAAATTTCACACAAAATTAACACATAAAAGTTGGCCTTCTATGATATATTGACTAGTGTTTTGCCTCTGCATGGATTTCACAAAAATATACAAAAACACAGTTTAGCAAAAATTTCCCTTACTTTTCAGAAATATATACAAATGATGTGATAATAATAGAAGAAACTGGAATATACATTAGTCTTTAAATAGTAATTAGGTCTGCTTTGGAAGAAGACAATACAAATTAGCAAAGGTCTAGAGTCTCCAGAGTTTAATCTATTGGCTTATTAATTAGCTGATCAAGTCCCATCTCTTGAATTAGGTCAATTTAATGGAAAAACAATACACTATTAGCTAATATTTATATTCCTCAAAATATCTAGCACATTGGAAGTGTTCATTTATAGGCAGTGAACCAGAGGAATAACTTTAGGAGGATGATGGCCATTAAAATGAGAATACATAGGTAGCAGTTATCCTCACTCCTGTATGAAGTAAGGGATTTCAGTTGTCATATACTGCAGCACTTATAATCATATATGGCATTTTCCATGCCTATTACTCCATGGATTACATATTTGTAGCTCTGTATTTATATACATCTGTAGTGTTAGGTAAGTACAGCTAAGTCAGGCTGAATTATTGATAACTAGGTACTTCTTAGGTCTGATTATCAGCTGTTTTGCTGTATTGTGCAGTGACTGAGACCTGGTTCAAGGCTCCAGAGAGCACCCCTGCACTACCAGGCTATAACTCATACCACACTTTTCAGCCATGTAACCTGGACCGGAACACCAAAGGTGGAGGTGTGTCCATATTCATTAAGGATATCCACACCTCCAGGCTAGTTGCTCAGCATAAAGCAGCCGAGGTTATGCAACTGCAACTAACTCTGGGCAAAACTGCAATCCAAATTGTAGCTTGCTACAGATCACCTACCATGCCCCAGGATTCCCACTCCTCTTTTCTTGATGTACTTGAAAATATTAGGGCTCAACCAAACACCCTAATAATGGGCGATTTCAACTACCCCACCATTAACTGGGAAAACTACTCATGTACCAACTCCTTCGCTCAACGCTTTCTGGAATTCATAAACTCCAATGCCCTGGATCAACTTATCCACAGCCCCACCAAGGGCAACAATATCCTAGATCTAGTCATTACCAACATGAGTGACCTGTGTTTCAAACCTGAAGTCAATGCCTCATTGATCCGATCCAACCATAAGCTAATTACCCTAGATATCCACATCCTGTACCCACCCCCCATTAAGGAAACCATGGTAAAAAATTTCTCCAAAGCCAACTTCATGCTTCTTAAGACAGAAGTGGTGAACTTCATGACACCCATGCAGATGGACAATACAGTTACGACTACTGAATCCTACACAATTGCACTTTATAAGCACTTACATGAGTGCATGGATAGTGTTATCCCAAACAGAACCAAGATGCTATCCAACAAAAAAAGGAAGCCAATCTGGTGGTCCCCTGCCATAAACAAACTGTACAACAGAAGGAAGAAACTATTGCAAAAGAGAGTAAAATCCCATGAATGGAGGAGCTCCCTGGTCAGCCTCAGTAAGAAGCTGCGATCCCTGATAAAATCCTCCAAAGCTAGTTACGAAAACAAAATCACCACTGATTCTAAAGACAACCACAAAGCATTCTATAGCTATGTCAAGAATCTCAATGGCAACACACAGATTTTCTCTGAGTTACAGCACAATGGCACTAAATATACAGACCGAACTGATATTGCCAACATCCTGGCAGATAGGTTCAGTGCTAACTTTACCCCCCTTTCACCCCCTAAAGAGCCCATCTCTATACCGGAAGAATGCAAAGTTCCTGTAATCAAGGCTGCACAGGTAAAAACCACACTCTTCAAAGCCAAGAACACAGCATCCATGGGACCAGACAACATCCCAGGCTGAGTTTTAAATGAACTACAGAACGAACTGGCACCCCACCTAAGTACTATGTTCAATCATAGCCTCACCTCAGGCTTTGTGCCTGCTGAATGGAGCACAGTGATGGTTATTCCACTCCACAAGGGGGGAGCAACCACGGACCCCGGGAACTATCACCCCATTAGACTGACTAGCCTAGTCTGCAAGGCCATGGAATGTATCATCATAGAACTTATAAACAAAGGCATTGGTAATTTCCAAACTCTAGACCCCACCCAGTTTGGGTTTGTAAAAGGCAGATCATGTCTCCTAAACCTGATAAACTTCTTTGAAGCAGTCACCAAAGCCATAGACAAGGGTAAGGTGGTTCACACAGCCTATCTAGATCTTGCCAAGGCTTTCTACACCATCCCCCACTCTGGAATTATAGATAGACTCAATAAACTAGGTATAAATCCCTATGTCACAAGATGGGTTGGCAACTGGCTCACTGACAGAATCCACACTGTGAAAGTAGCAGACTCCAAATCCAACTTCAGACCAGTGACAAGTGGAGTATCACAGGGTTCAGTCCTGTGTCCTCTCCTGTTTGGTGTCTACTTCTCTGAAGTACAGGCTAACACAGAAGGTCTTTGGCTAATGAAGTTCGCAGATGACTGCAAACTAGGAGCCATAATTGAAACTCCTAACGATGTGGACATCCTTCAAAAGGGCCTCACTGAGACAGATGCCTGGTGTCAAAGCCATGGCCTCAAGCTCAATGTCAAAAAGTGCATTGTCATCCCCTTTGGTAAAAACTCTGTACCCATGAACTACAACATAGGCAGTAGTATACTTAACACCGAACGTGTGATAAGAGACCTTGGGACACAGGTGGACAGTAGTCTTTCCTTTGATAATCACATTGCCACAGTAGTCAGGAAATCCTTCTACGTGGCACACCTCATCACAAAAGGTTTCTCATCCAGAAAAAAAGAGGTCACTGTTCCCCTCTACTCATCACTCATTAGACCCATTATAGAGTACAATGCCCCTTTTGGTATGTACCTCACAAGACATCTACAACAACTGGAAAGGCCACAGAAATACCTCACAAAGAGGATTACCAGCCTCAAACAGATGCCCTACGCAGACCGTCTCAAAAAACTCCAGCCTTACTCTGTCGCATATCGTCTACTCAGAGGTGATCTCTGCCTAACATACAAAGCTATGTCAAACCCAGAGCTGATGGACATGCTCCTATTAAAAAAATCCCAATCCCTCCGAGCTACATGCTCTAGGGACCTAAACCTTGTCACCACAATAAACAGAACATGTAGGAGGGATAGATTCCTGTCCCAGAGACTTCCCATACTCTGGAATAAACTACCTATCTATATCAAACAAAGCTCCTCATTAGCACTCTTCAAGAAAAACACAAACACACACATGTACATATGTAGTACCTAAAGGTATGGTCTGCAAATGCTACTCTCTAAACATCAGTACCCCATTTAACTCATCTGCCCTCATTTAAGAATGTACAATACTAGTTGAATGGTAATTATATATTAGATTAGATGAGATTTGAACAGATTATTCAGGATATTTACTTTACAATTGTATTTTGTTTTATTTAAGGTACAAGGAGTAGTAAAAGTGAACTTAACAGCTTGACCACTTCGAGCACCACTTCGAGCACCACTATCTGACTTTGTGAAAGGGTAACTGGCTACCATTTACAGCTGTTATGACTCTTCTCCAGGCCTTCTTAATGTTGACATTCTTAAACCAAAAATTTAGTGTATTACTTAAATTAACTTTATTTACATGCCAGCTCCTGCTATGGCCTCATGATCAAAGATCCCTAATCCTAGAAAGACCCTTATCTGACCTATAAGTAGTTGAAATGTCCTTTTTCAAGATCACTACAAGCCACCTAGAATCACTTGCTCTAGCAGTAAGAAGTGACCAAAACTACCACAGTTTTAGAAATAAGATGATAGATTGTCAGTAAGCTGATAGATTCTGTTTTAGGGACAGTGTTTACCCTTCCTTTTGAAACATTACAAATCTACTATTCACTAATATTTTGACTTGACATTTGTGATGTGTCTGTAATGCACTTTTAATATGTCTAGCAACACAGATTCACTTTGGACAATTTTTGGTTTGTGTTCTTCTATGACTGTTTCTATATTGGAAAGAGTAATAGAACTTTAAAAGAAAGGGTGATGGAACATTTAAATGACGTTCGTAATCTAAAATTGACTAATGCATTAGCTAAACATGTACAAGACGCAAGTGATTCACATTGTTTTAAGTTTTTGGTTTTACAAACTGTTTATACAAGTGCAAGGGAGGGTGATCTGACAAACAACTCTGAATATGCAGAACTAAGATGGATTATTGACTTTAGAGCTAACATGTCCCCTGGTTTAAACAGTGATGTTTCTTTAAAACCAGCACTGAAGAAGAAAAGCTTACCACACTAATTATTTAATTGGTTTTATCTGTGATTGGATTAAGTGCTGTATTTAAGGCTTGTATCCTTTTGTTTGTAGTATGGTCTGAAGAAGCGGATGACCGCGACAGCTCTTACCGTTTTTTATTTTAATAATGAGTTTTGTATTCCTCGGCCTCTGGACATCTTCTTGTTACATAACTTACTTTGGGTTTAATCCAGGTTCCACTACACATATTTTGGATATATAATGTGCAATTATTGACTTTAGGTATTCATGCTGTTAAAATACATATGTTTAGACATACAGAGCATAAGCTGTCCGTTATTGTTGGCAGTATGGTGTTCTGAGCTACTATTATAGTGCTGTAGCCCAGTGCATTTTACAAAACATATAAGACTCAAACAAGCAATCATTAAGCAAAGCTAGATAAAACAATGGAATCATATACTAACTTTAAATTTTTTAGCATGTAGTGACACAAGCAGTTTTAGTGTAATGAGTTAAGTGATAATATTAAAGTATTAAAATAATAATGGTATAAATAATCAAGATATAAGTTCATATATAAGCTTGAAATAAAAACTTCAGATAAACATATAATTAAAGAAATAAGGGGCATTCTGCATTTCAAAATGTTTCTTTTCAGTATTAAACTGTCAAAAAATACTAGAAAGTAGAGAATTTTTTAAATTTGGTAGCCTGAACAATCAGTTTCCTAATATTATGACGACCACTGCTTAGTTCTAAATGTAAATGCTTTAGTTTCAACTAGGATAAGACTATATCCATTTGTCCACCTTTCATTTTTCTACACCCATATTATCCTAGTTTTGTTTATCAGAAAACATAAGCAATGCCAATAATCAAAATATTGAGAAGGTAGGAATCTGACCTGGATGAGACAGCAGTCCATTGCTTTGGGTACACACTCATGCACGGTCATTTGTACATGCAGGTAGTGAGGTATATTAGTACAGCAGTCGACATACCAGACTGTCTTCGGAATATGAGGGTCTGATGAAAATTCACTAAATATGGAAAGCATGAAAACCACACACAGATGGACCTTAGCTGAGAAATGAAAGAAGGACGCAAATTCTGTGAGGCAACAGTGCTTTTGTTACAGCAGTATATAAACTTGAGCCCAGATTTTTGATATGTCTAGTGAGATACATGCTAAAAGGTGATTTATATTTTACAATAGATCTGAAAAGAGCAGAGTGGATTGGAACAATAACTTCCTTGGTTTTGGAAGTGATGCCCTTGGTGATTAGCTGTTATATATAGAAGAATGCCCTGTCACTGCATGGGGATGAAAAGAAAGGAAAGGCAGCCATAAAACCAGGTGTCTAATGATAGACTCCTTGGAGAGAAAGGTGGCATTGATGTGGTAGGTGATAGCAGTGTGTTGTTTTCAAAGTTGATGAGCTTTCTTAAGCCTTTGTTAAAATACTGAAGGTATGTCAGACAACCTTGGTATAAATCAGACAGTATAAAATAAAGGATAATGAAAAAATCTGTAAATGAAATTAATTAATATTAAGGATACCCAGAAATAGCAGCAATCGATGTACCCTCACTAAATTAGAGAGTGCAAAGGTTTTTGTTATGTAGGGAAACTCACGAGTCTAATATGAAGCTGCATAGTGCCGACTCATACTGAAACTTACTGGTTACAATGTTCATATCCAGCAGATCACCACTGATATTCTCAGTCAAGCTGTCAGTGAGTATGTTCAAATAAATATGGGGACACTTTCTACATGTAGCCATATAAAAGATTTGCCTTCGGAAAAGGCCAAATCCAGTACTAATACAAAAACAAAGCATTTTCAAAAGTAAACAAAATTAATGCCTCCCAGAAAAAAATATCTCAAAACAAGTTCAAAGGCAGACTGTGTATCACAGCTAAGGAATGCTACCCCTGTGTGTGAAAGATTTTAACTTTGATGCAGTAGATGCACCTTTTATACTGCTTTTGTCAGAATCCTACCCTTAACAATTTCTAACTGACAATTGGACATCACCCTGTGTATAAACATTTCTGAAGAGTCTACAAGGATCCTTTTGAATAATTTGCAATGCCCATCCGCATATTAATGATAACAATGGACTTGGGGGAGATGTTTGGCAATAACTGACTTTTACTGGGCTTAAACCAGGAGACAACACTATCTGCTTCTAAGACAACTGCTACCATGACTTTAATAATGGCATTCATCATTTGTTAAAACAAGGAAATTTTATAAAACTCTGAAGGTAACTTGTGCAGCCCAGCACTCTGTAAAATTTCAGGAAAATAATTACCACATGAATCTTTATGTTAAGCAAAAAACACAGCATCCATGGGACCCGATGGTGTCCCCGGCTGTGTGCTCCACGAACTCAATGAGGAATTAAACCCACAGCTAGGACAGCTGTTTAATCAAAGTCTTACCTCTGGATACTTACCCAGGGAGTGGCGCACTGCAACTGTGGTCCCACTTCACAAAGGCGGTGCCTCCACAGACCCTGGAAATTACCGGCCCATTAGCTTGACAAGCCTTATCTGCAAAGCCATGGAGAGGATCATAATGGACCTCATAAATAAAGACATAGGGAACTTGCAGACTTTGGATCCAACCCAGTTTGGCTTTGTCAAAGGCAGATCATGCCTTTTAAACTTGGTTGACTTTTTCGAAAGAGTCACCAAAGCCATTGATGAGGGAAAGGCAGTCCATACAGCCTACCTCGATCTGGCTAAGGCCTTCGATACAATACCCCACTCGGGTATCATTGAAAAACTCATCAGCTTAAATGTTAACCCATACATCACAAGATGGGTTGCAAACTGGCTGAGTGACAGAACCCACAGGGTCAGAGTTGCTGGCGCCATGTCAGACTCAAAGCCTGTCACAAGTGGTGTCCCACAGGGCTCAGTCCTGGGCCCACTCTTGTTTGGCATCTACTTTTCCAGTACAAGCAAACACAGGAGGGTTATGGCTGACAAAGTTTGCAGATGACTGCAAACTGGGCCATAGTAGAAAACACATCTGACACAGATATCCTTCAGAAGGGTCTCACAGAAACGGATAACTGGTGCCAGAGCCACGGCCTAAAGTTAAATGCCAAAAATGCATAGTCATACCCTTCGGGAAAAACAAGGTTACCCCTAGCTACCAAATAGGTGGCAATCCACTGAGCACAGAAGAAGTTATCAGGGACCTGGGGACCCAGGTTGATAGTAGTCTGTCATTCGACACCCATGTAGCTAAAGTAGTTAGGAAGTCCTTCTACATTGCCCACCTTATCATGAAGGGATTCTCATCTAGATCAAGGGAGGTCATAGTCTCCCTTTACTCATCACTCATCAGACCAATGATTGAGTACAATGCCCCATTCGGAATGTATCTGACCCGACACTTGCAGCAGCTGGAGAGGCCACAAAGTTCCTCACCAAAAGGATAAAGGGTCTCAAAAATCTGTCCTATGCTGCCCGACTGAAAGAACTCCAGCTCTATTCAGTCGCCACCGCTGCTCAGAGGTGACCTTTGCCTAACATACAAGGCCATGTCAAACCCAGATTTGATGAATATGCTTCACCTCAAAAACTCTAGATCCATCAGAGCCACAAGGGCGGGAGACTTAAACCTCGACACGGCTATTAATAGGACGTGCTGGAGAGATAGATTCATCACCCAAAGACTCCCTATGCTGTGGAACAAAATCCCGGTACATGTGAGGCAGAGCACCTCGCTGGCCTTGTTCAAGAGAAATCTTGACCAATGGATGGGAGATCGCAGATATACCCCAGGAATTACCTCAGTGTCACTGCTCGACAGAGGCACAGCAAAATAATGGGTATAGTTCCCCATACAAAAGGGGTGGCGTAAGCCACAAAACAATGGGCTAGGCTTATAAATGCCCTCGGGCAGATAGCCTAGTATGAACCTATGAACCTATGAACCTATGATGGTAACAGCAGGCAATCCATTTGTCTTTGTGTCAGGTTTGGGACGACATCCTGGTACAAGTATTCTAGCATCACCAGAAAACCTGAAGGATAAAGTTCATGTTATAGCAGTGCAATTTACTGCAGCAAACATTTGTGTAAGCACTAAGCACCTACATGAGTCGGCATTATTTTTGAAATATTGAAATCTTCTGTTTTCTCATTGATGATATCTTAGTTAATGCCACTGTTACCCCATAAAACATTAAAAGACATTAAAATTATTGAACTGTATACCTCATTTGTGAAACAGTTATTGCATGGTGCTATTTCTTTGATTAAACAGAGTCAGTTTGCTTGGTGATAATCTAAAATTATCTCAGGGAAAAAAATCTGTTTAACCCCACTCAATAATAAAAAAATAATATAGATGCTACTGTTTTTTTTTTTTTTTTTTACTTTTTCAGGAAATTTGAATAACGCAAACTAAAAAAGTCTAGAATACATCAAGCTTTGGTTTTTCAATTGCTTTTCAGAGAATATTTTATAATATTTTTGTTACTAAATATTAACACAAAATGCTCTCTTTATAAAGATTAGCAAACTGACAGGGCCATAGAATATATGGCAGAAGTCTAACTTTGGAGATGCACTACATATGTGACTGCTTGTATAAGAATGTGCATTTACATGGTCTTAGATGAATCTTTTTAGTGTATAAGTCTCTGCATTAAAAATTATTATTATACCACAGACTCTTCAAAAAGGGTAAAGAAACTGATGTTTTTAAACAAGGTTAGTGCATAATAACCACTGCATGACTTTCACAATAACAGAAGTGAAAGGATGACATTAGCTCTCTAATAGTATCCACACAGAAATCTTTGTGTGTGCGTGTGTGTGTGCGTGTGTGTGTGTGTGTGTGTGTGTGTGTGTGTGTGTGTGTGTGTGTGTGTGTGTGTGTGTGTGTGTGTGTGTGTGTGTGTGTGTGTGTGTGTGTGTGTGTGCGCGCGCGCGCGTGTGTGTTTGAGTTTTTAGGAAAGGTCATCATCTATCTGTGTAGACGCTCTGATTGCTTAAGTGGCAGTTATGCTAGTATGGTAAGACAGAAGCCTTAGGTTTGACTCCCAAATGAGAGCTAATGCTATCCTTTCACTTATATGATTCTAGCAGAATCTGAGCAGAGGGCTTTCTCTCTATTTGTGTGAGTGCATTTGTAATTTGATATTAATCGTTATGTTGGGAGTTTCCTTGCAGAAAGTGAGAAAGTCTTAAGGGAAAA
Source organism: Protopterus annectens (assembly GCF_019279795.1). Classification (NCBI taxonomy): domain Eukaryota; kingdom Metazoa; phylum Chordata; order Ceratodontiformes; family Protopteridae; genus Protopterus; species Protopterus annectens. Next base: position 571,052,077 of record NC_056748.1, read on the forward strand.
CTCAGCACCTATCTGTGCCAAAGTTGATGCTGGTCCAGTGCAGTGACTCCAGAACATTATGCTGGAGGACTTGGGTATGAGTCTTAAATGTGAGCTAATATTATACTTTTACTACTATGATTCTAATATTGCTTGACTGGCATTGAAGCCAGATTTTCACACCCACAGTAAAATGTACCAGTTCTGCTTTCATCAGTCTGGATAAACCATGCTGATAATGGGTAAATCTGACTCCTGCATAAGCTATGTTTTGATTGTTTCTAGAATGTGATCAGCCACTTTAGAATCCTGTGACTTATGCTAGGATCCCTACTACAACATATCAAGTGTAACTTGAATAACTGGATGAGAAACCATAAATTCACCCTTGGTTTGGATCCTATGTCACTAATGGACACAGGCAGCTTGTAAATGGTTCATCTCCAGGCCCCTGCTTGAAAATGCTTCATCTCCCAAGCCCTGCTTGCACTACCAAAAGCACCTGAGCTTGTCATTGATTTGGGATGCATGGCTAAACTTAAAAAGGCCCCCGTGATTGTTAGCATATTATATTCCTATGAACAATTAACACTAAATGAAGCTAGACATATACATAGTCCCACTGAACTCTTGAATTCTATGACAGATCATTGCTTATTTTATGTGTGGCAATCAAAGTTGGCCTATCCCAAGTTGGCATCCACCCAGGAAAACCAGTGACAAAAGATATGTGCAGCCTGGTAATACTATGGCTGACAAAACTGAACACCGGCATTGTGTCAACTGATAAGTTTATTCTCCTCATTGGTATACAGGGAGAGAAAACTATATGCGTCAGTATTGAAAACATAGTCTCCAGTCTGTCATATGATCTTTTGACACAAACTAATCCTGTAGTACAATCACGCACACTTTAATGGTTGAAAACAATCTTAGGCATACAGCATTAAATAAAAATAACAGTTTAGTCATAAAATTGTCCTTGTGCCTAAAAATATATTTCAGGCTATTTACGTTTAGTAAAATGCATATAACTTGCATTCCTATACTATATACTGTAATTCAATGATCTAAGTCTATGACTGAATGCAGGTATTCAAACATTAATGCTCGACTGATATCAGTAGCAGAATAAATATCTGTAAACTAAATGGAAAACGTTGTTAGAAGAGAATTAAAGCAGATTCTAGTTAGTAGGTGTGAATATGCATTATATTAAAAGGCACATCATCAATAATACTCTGTTAATATATAGATAATTATAGACCTTTGTCAGAATCCTACCCTTAACATACCTTTGTTTAAATATGTGAATAAACAGCAGGAAGTAGAACAGAGGGATGGCGATCTCACTCTGACCTAGGAGACTTTGGTCCTGATGGAGATGGGCAGGGGAGGGGTGGTTGGTCGGATTGCCTTTTGGTGGCTGTCCACTCAGGGAGGGAAGACTTTCTGCTTACAGTTCTATATATGCCCAATGATGGGAAAGGTGGTGTAATCAGGTGACCAATTGCCATTAACATTAACATAAAGACACCAAAATACTTATGAAGTGCAGAGATAAAGTCTGGTCAAACTACCATACATTCAAAAACAAAACTGGTATCTTAACTTATCAGCAGCTAAGAAACCTAACAAAGAAACAGATCAAAAAAGACAAATAAACTTACTTCCTATCCTGTCAACAGAAGCACCATAATAGCCCCCCAAAATTCTGGCAATCCATCAACCACCTCCCCAACTCCTCCCTCAGTTACCTCAAACAACTCAGATCCTATTTCAACACAATTTAACTCTCACTTCATAAATACGGTCACCTCCCTACTCGACAGCCAACCACATCAATCTCTCACAGTCCCCACCCCCACCCTAAAAAATCTCAACCCCTTCACTTTCTCACCGATACAAACTAATTGCATAAAGACTCTCTTAACAAAACTTAAACCCTGCTCCATTGCTGCAGACAAACTTTCAAATAAATTTCTAAAACGTGCAGCTCCATTAATTGGCTACCCGATATCTATTTTGATTAATCGCTATATTACAGAACAATATGTTCCACTTCTATGGAAAATATCTCACATCATACCCCCTCCACAAATGCAGACCCTCCAATGAACTAGATGACTATCGTCCCATAGCCATCCTCTCGCCCCTTGCAAAAATCTTGGAAAAATGCATCCACATGCAACACATTAACTATCTCCTTAATAATAATCTACTTTCCAGTTCTCAACATGGTTTTCACCTTCACTAACACTATTCTTCAACTCATGAATAAAGGCCAACTTGTTTCATCCATCTTTCTTGATATGTCCAAAGCCTTTGACACCATATCTCACTGGCTTCTATTTAATAAACTATCTTCCTATGGCCTCAGCCCATCATCACTAACTTGGTTCCATAGCTATCTTTCCAATCAACAACAGGCTACAAAGTGGGAAAACTCACTTTCCCCTCTACTCCCCATCTCTGTGGGTGTATCCCAAGGTTCAGTACTTGCTCCTCTTCTCTTTATCATATTCACAAACATCCTCAGTTCTGCAACTCAACTAGCATCCATAGTACAGTACACCGATGATGCTATGCTACAGCCACCTCACACCAGGAACACCAACTAAGAATGCAATCAGCTTTTCAGGGCATTAAAACAATCCTGTCTCAACACCAACTCATTCTAAACCCCAACAAAACTAAGATTATAGTTTTCATAAATAAAAAAACTCAAACCTTCCCAGGCCTCTCTCTCAATCTTCTCCCCAAATGGCACCAAAATAGTACCCACTAGCCACACTAAACTTTTAAGTGTTACTATAGATGATAGTCTAAAATTTGATAAACATATTGTGCTGACAATCAAGAAAGTCCACATCAAACTAGGCACTCTACACAGGGTCAAACCATACCTAACTCCAAAAGCCAGGCTTGCCACTGCCCGCTTACACCTGCTATCCTCCCTCCTTTATGTTTCCCTTCAAAAGCCAAACCTCAACAACTTAGATTCATGTTACAATAAGAATGCCAAATATGCCACTAATCAACCACACAGATCTCACCACAGCTTAGCCCTCACACAGTTAAACTGGCTAGAGCTCCCCAATCTTTTATCACTAACCTTAGCCCACAAAAATAGTCAGTCAACCCAGGAACTGCCCTGCTATTTCCAACTTAGTCCAGCCTAGTTCCAATCTCATATCTCTTAGATCTTCTAACAAACTTTTGCTAAAGGTTTCCAACTCCCACAACTTTGATGGTGACTGTTCACACAAAATATCCAAACTCTGCAACATTCTTCCTGAGACCATAGCAAAAATCTCGGTATTTGCATATTATCACAATCACCAGATTCTAAATGACTCATTATGCAGTTGTGCATGGTCAGGATGGGTAAACAGCATGAGTGCAAGTAAAACTGCTATAGCAGTATGGTGTGAGCTGGCTGTCAATGGTTTGCGACTGATTTTTCCCCCTTCTAATGTTTTAGTACTATTTGCCATGGATATCCGTTTAAAAAATTCCTAACACACGGAACATATGACAGACCTTTCAACCTGGAACTTGAGGAACATGGACATTTTAATACTCAAAATGAGGAACATTCATAGTAATGAAGTACACATGGGAGGTATGTTTTAAGTGCCCCTTACACCTAAACTGTCTGCTGGCAGCACTTTAAAATAGGCAAGTTGTGAATTTGTTCCGGTGTGAAGGAGTAATACAAACTGCCATGATCTGTGTCCGCTCACCAAAGTCTGTTGATGCATGCTCACTTGTAATCCAAGTATAGACTGCAGTAGAGCATGATACTTAAGCATAGGCAGTCACACCATCCAAAGGGCGATACATGTATGTAGAGTGCAAAAGAGCTACTTACTCTTGAAAAAATTAGCACAGACATAAAACAGATGTTTGTGAATGCAATATCACTAGGTTAAAACAAATTACTGTGAAATTTCATTTAGGCAACAACACAAACAAACCCTTAAGATTCTATACCCAAACCCAAACTTTCCCAGTCACTCCAATGCAGGATTGTGCCTTAGACACATTTTAATATAATGCAATATGATTTCAATGCATCATTTAGAAAACAGGTGCCTCTCCTCTTGAAGTTGCCCTCATTTACAGGAGCCGATATGTTTTCGTCAATTGTGCTGGAGGTATTTAACAATTAGATCCAGTAACATAATATGACCCTGCTAACAATGCTTCTCTTTCATGCCCATATATTACAAAGTCTGTCTCTAATATTATGGGGTGATCAACAAACATCTCGACCATGCACAACTGCAGAACGAGTCGTTTACACCATGGTGGTTGCGATAATACGTAAGTACCAAAACCCCTAACCACCATCAATTCAAACGTCTCCTAAAGTAACACCTAGCTAATCATTGGGTGTGCTCTTGCCACTCTGCAGGCTAATGCTTTCCCATTTCCATCACTTTAACCCCAACTTTGTTCACCTACCATCCCAAAACTCCTGTTACTTTCTTACAACCACAGTACCCTCCTCCCTCTACCTGGACTTCTTATTTATCCTCTCTCGCAGACTCTTTTATGTCTGCACCACTTCAGTGATTTGCAAAATTAAAGATATCTTCAGCTACTTATACATGTTTTCAAACATGCTATGCTTATAACTGTACCTACATATGATATTTGACTATGTGCTGAATTCATTATATTTTTTCTGCTTAATTGCATCTTCTATTATTGAATTTGTTTTTTGTTTTGTATATAAATCACTATTGTTTGTATTGTACTATTTGTGGAGCTTTTCTTCCTAGGTTTCCACTGAAAACAGGCCCCTGGCCCAATTGGACACTACCCGATTAACAAATATAATAAATAAATGAAATAAATAATGACGTCAGTTACTCTTTCAAAGAAATTAATTAGATTGGGAAGACTAACACTTCCCTTCCTGAAGCCAGATTGATTAGAGCAGGGCATTGTATGTCACCTATTGCATTATTTATAAAATCAGTGATACATTTCATGACCTTAAAGATGATGCATGTAAACCATAAAGGACTATAGATCCCTTGGTATTTTGTGGGACCACCCTTGTCTAGTGACACTACTGTGGTAGTTCTACACACATTTGGTATATAACCATTTGAGAAGGTACAGTTGAATAGGCTATGGAGGGACTGAGCAAGGCCATGTTTGGTACCAAAAAGAAGCCATCCAGGTATGTTTCCCAAGCATACTTAGATAGTGAACTGGATTTTGTATAGTCCTAGGATGTGGTCTACAGTGATTATGAACATGGAGTAGATTTTGGGAGTAATGCTGTCTGATGTTGGTATATATCAGATCCAGTATGTTTTATCCTCTGGTTGGAACTTGTACTATCTTTTTCAGGGTGTTTGGGTTAATAATGTCCAGGAAGTATGTGCCTGGGAATCAGAGGCAGCATAAGTTTCCCAGTCTATAGAGGGGTAGTTAAAGGCACCCATGAATAGGGTGTTTGGTTTGAGAATCTAGGAGCATAGATAGTGACCATTAGCTGGCCATGATATGATGATGGACCTTATCTATGGTGATTTGTATTTGAATGATCTCCATGGTATCATCTGGTTTAGCCAATCTGGTGATACATTTGTAGCTAACATAGATAGAGAAACATCCATATTTGGCCCTAGTCTATGCTGTTGTTGGTATAATCCACGGTGGTGCAGCGGTAGCATTGTTGCCTCACAGCAAGAGGTTCTCCCGTTCGATTCTCGGCTGAAGTGCGGGGAATACCTTCTGCGTGGAGTCTGGATGTCCTCCCTGTAGTCGAGTGGCATTCCGAAAGACATGCATAAATGGGCGTGCCTTCATTAAAGGTTGGGCGCCGAGCTGGCAACTCGGCACCATAAAAATCTACTCCCAATCATTAGCAAACCGGAGTTCCGCTCTGGTGACCCCTAACCAGGAAAAGCCGAAAGACAAGCTATGCTGTTGTTGGTATACGTGTGTAGAAGGCTATGTTGCTTTGCACTACTGGATTATTTCTGTGGCTTTAAACCAAGTCAGTGCAAGGATGTCTACATTCTCCAGAGTGAGTAAGGGTGGAAGGGTGCAGAGTTTTCTGTTTAGGCTCCTAGCATTGAGTAGTAACACCATATGGTTGCCTGTAGACTTTATCACATTGTTGGTAGTTTTGTCTTTTTGGCATTGCCTAAAAAAGTCTGTACGGGGAGGATAACATTTTAAGCAATATCAGAAATCATTGGTGGGACAGGTGCAGCCCATTCTTGGCAATGTTGACCATGTCCTCCCATGCTGACAGATATTGGATCCCCCCCTGGAGTACCACCATAAATGAAGACAATTATTAAAATCCATCACTTTATATTCACACTGTGGCATCATCCTTGGTGAAGGTAGGATGCTGCTCACTGCAAGGCTTGTACCTATCTGTGACACATATTCCAAGAGATCCTTTGTCTTTTTTCATATAGTCCAATGAAGTATGTCTTTTGTCATTTATACCCACTTGGAATATGATAGAATCATATCGGTACCTGAGGTGCAGAAACTTGAGTATGTGTCTGAAATATGGATCCTGGCTGTAGATAGGCAAGTAACCATTATCGTATTGCCAACGCAAAACTACAGCACAAAAAAATTAAAATAAATAAAATAAAAAACACACCAGCGAAGCCAGAAGATGGAAGATATTTATTCTCCTAGTACCTTGGCCTTTCACCTTCAAAGGATATCAAATTACAAAATCCAGTTCTTTAAATGGTTAAATCACAATTGAATAATTAGCCTCCATCATTTTATTAAACAAGATTCCCCAACAACATTAAAGAAAAACGTGTATTAAAACAGCAAATGAGTGTACAAAACACAAAATTTCACATCACCCCCAACAATATCTGATACACATTTAGCAAAAATATATAACAATGATTATGACTCTCATGATTTTCTTTTCAAAAATTCAACAAAACTTACTGATTGAGACTCCTTGGGAAAGGGTACCATAATTAAATATAAAAGTAGTTTCAAGTTGATTTAATTTCTTACAAAAATCCCCTCCCACCCCCACAGGTTGTGCCAAAACACTAAAAAACAAAGAAACCCCATCACCTAATTACACATTTTGAAAATGATGGGTAACTGTGGACTATCCTTTCTTCAATCTATAATATCTGCATGGTATTCCAATATATGGGTGCATTCAAGTAATGTGTTTTTTATTTAACCATTACAATATTCTTGTCTTGGTGAATGAGGCATCTGTGTGTCACAGAATAGAGTCCCCAATGACAAGAGTTTAGGTAATGTATATGTTTACCTTATGGCTTTGCTTTTGGGGAAACATTGGTTGTAGACTTAGGTGAAATCTTTGGTTTTACTTTTGGTGTATGTTTTAGTGATTGCTGAGCAGTGGTGTTGCTGTTAGTTGGATATGTAAATCTTTGAGACTTGGGAAGGTTTCTTTTAAGTGTCTCAGCAGAAAACTTCAGACCCTTCAGTCTAACAATCCTAATATGCAAAGCCACAGAACAAATTATCCTGGAAATGATAAATAAGGACATTGGCAAGCTACAGATACTGGACCCATCCCAATTTGGCTTTGTCAAGGGAAGGTCATGCCTACTTAACCTTGTAGACTTCTTTGAGAGGGTCAGCAATGCAGTGAATAAGGGTAAACAGCGCATACTGCATATCTTGACCTAGCCAAGACATTCAATATGCCCATTCAATAGGCCCATCTCAGGCATTGTTGACAAGCTCTCTGAGCTAGGCATAAATCCCTATATATCACTGGATTGTAAGCTAGCTCACAGATAGGACCAAAGAAGTCAGGATTGGTGAACTCACCTCCCACAACACATAAGTCACTAGTGGAATATCTCCAGGGTTCTGTACTGGGCCCACTCCTGTTTGGCATCTACTTCTCGGAAGTCAAGGTTAACTTTCAAGGCCTCTGGCTCATTAAGTTCACAGATGACTGTATATTGGGAATTATTATAGATTCCTCCCAAGACCCCAATATCTTGCAAGAGGGTTTAACACAGGCAAATGACTGGTGCCAAAGCCATAGCCTAAAACTCAATGCAAAAAATGCATTATGGTGTCCTTTGGGAAACTGTTATTCCATCAATAACAAACTCCTAAGAGTTGACCCAGCAGTAAGAGGTCTGAAAACATGTGTAGACAGCAATCTGGCCTTTGGCCATCATGTAGCTAAGATAGTAATAAAATAATTCTGTGTCACCCAACTTATAGGCAAGTGTATGGTATCCAGGTCCAAGGAAGTTATAGTACCTCTCTACTTGGTTCTTATCAGACCTGCATTGAATACAATGCCTCTTTTGGTATGCATCTAATCAGATGTTTGCAATAGTAGGTATTACCACAAAGGTTTCTCACCAGGAGAATTCGAGGCATGAATACCCTCTTCTACACTAACTATCTAAAAGCTCTGTCTCTGTATTCAATCTTCTACAGGCTGCTGAGAAGGCCTTGCTTATAGGGCTTCCTCAGATTCAGCCCTGATGGATCTGTTGCACTTGTGGAAAACAAGCAGCACCAAAAACACTAGATCCAGAGATCTGAACTTCACTTGTGGCATAAATAAGAACATGCGGACAGATATCTTCCCAAAGCATTCCTACACAACAGAATTGGCTCCCCATCCATGTAAAACAAACTTAATCCCTAACCCTGTTCAAACAAATCCTTGACAATTGGATGGGAAATAGTAAATTTACTCCTGGGCTGGCCCCCCCCTATCCCTTACGGATAGACTTCACCGATAAGAAAAGTATTATCCTTACTAACATCCCCATACAGGTCCTTAGTTCCATTCCTACTAAACTCCCCTCCCTTCTACAGATGTCCATAGTACTCCGGACCAAAATAGTTTGGGGGTGTGGCTAAGATTGTAAGGTTCCTAGTAATCATTAGCATAATAACAACCTATAAAGCTATAAGCAGAGGAGTGCTGTCAGTACAGTGAAGCAAAGCTAAAGTAACAGCACATATTTTCATGTGTTTAAAGGTAAGAAGGCCTCAAGCTTCGGCAATTCTGATTTAGTTTCCTAGCATTAAGGGTGCTACCTTAATATAACCCATATCAAAATTTGCTATAATGGTGTGTTCAGAAGGCTGACTCTGTCAAAAAGGGTCTAGGAGGTCAACAAGTATTCTAGGAAATATTCACAAGCCCTGGGAGAGAGACAGAGAGAGAGAGAGAGAGATGAAGACCATCATATGGGAAACAGGTTGGCCTGTCTACCATCACCTCCTTTGCTGACATATATTGGATCCCCCTAGAATGACAGCAGTAAACAAGCCAGTTGTTGTAGTGGATTAGTTGGTTATACATGAGATTATATCCATTGCAGACTTTTGTAGTCTCTGCCTCTACCATACATTTATCACTACCTCAGTTTTTAAATGAGCAGAGAGCATTACTGGCAGATAGTGCATCCGCAATTTAGTAGCCCCTACATTGTTTACTTAATGGTTCAGATTCCCTAGAACTATAGTTGCTGTCAGACGAAATCCATGGATATGAGGAAGCAGACTGTCCGAGATGTATGATGGAGACTAAGCCCTGACTGTGACTCATGTGATGCAAGTTTAATTATAGGTTCATAGGTTCATAGGTTTATACTAGGCTATCTGCCCTAAGGCATTTATAAGCCTAGCCCAAAGTTTTGTGGCTTACGCCACCCCTTATGTTAAAAAAAACTGTGCCCATTAGTTTGTTGTGCCTCTGTCCAGCAGTGACACAGAGATGATTCCCGGGGTAAACCTATGATCTCCCATCCACCGGTCAAGATTTCTCTTGAACAGAGCCAGCGAGGTGCTCTGCCTCACATGGACCGGGATTTTATTCCACAGCATAGGGAGTCTCTGGGTGACAAATCTATCCCTCCAGCATGTCCTATTTATATCCGTGCTAAGGTTTAAGTCGCTTGCTCTAGTGGATCTGGTAGATTTGGATTTTTTGAGGTAGAGCATGTCCATTAATTCCGGGTTGGACATGGCCTTGTATGTCAGGCACAGGTCACCTCTGAGCAGATGGTATGTGACTGAATAGAGCTGGAGTTTCTTCAGTCTGGCAGCATATGACAGATTTTGGAGTCCCTTTATCCTTTTGGTGAGGAACTTTTGGGGTCTCTCCAATTGCTGCAGGTGTCGGGTGAGATACATCCCAAATGGGGCATTGTACTCGATCATTGGTCTGATAAGTGAAGAGTACAGGGGAACAACGACCTCACTTGATCTGGATGTGAATCCCTTCATGATCAGGTGGGCAATGTAGAAGGTCTTTCTAACCACTTTAGCAATGTGAGTGTCAAAAGAAAGGCCACTGTCAACCTGGGTCCCCAGGTCCCTGATAACCTCTTCTGTGCTTAGTGGATTGCCACCTATATGGTAGCTTGGGGTTACCTTGTTTTTCCCGAAGGGTATGACTATACATATTTTGGCATTTAACTTCAGGCCATGGCTCTGGCACCAGCTATCAGTTTCCGTGAGACCCTCTGAAGGATATCTGTGTCCGATGTACTTTCCACTATGGCCCAGTTTGCAGTCATCTGCAAACTTTGTCAGCCATAGTCCTCCTATGTTTGCCTGTACTTCTGAGAAGTAGATGCCGAACAACAGGGGGCCAAGGACTGAGCCCTGTGGGACACCACTTGTGACCGGCTTGGAGTCTGACATGGTGCCAGCAACTCTAACCCTGTGGGTTCTGTCCTTTAGCCAGTTTGCAACCCATCTTGTGACATATGGGTTTACATTTAAGCTGGTAAGTTTCTCTATAATACCCGAGTGGGGTATTGTGTTGAAAGCTTTTGCAAGGTCAAGGTAGGCTGTATGGACTGCCTTTCCCTCATCAATGGCCTTGGTGACTGTTTCGAAGAAGTCGACCAAGTTCAAAAGGCATGATCTGCCCTTGACAAAGCCAAACTGGGTCGGGTCCAATGTCTGCAAGTCCCCTATGCCTTTGTTTATGAGTTCCATTATGATCCTCTCCATAACTTTGCAGACCAGGCTTGTTAAGCTTATGGGGCGGTAATTACCAGGGTCTGTAGAGGCACCGCCTTTGTGGAGTGGGACCACAGTTGCCGTACGCCACTCCTTGGGCACGTATCCTGTGGCAAGGCTAAGATTAAACAGCTGCCTTATGTGCAGGTTTAGTTCCTCGTTGAGTTTGTGTAGCACACAGCCGGGGACACCATATGGTCCCATTGATGCTGTGTTTTTAGCTTTGGAGAGAGCAGTTTTCACCTGCGCATTTGAGATGTCTGGGAGGCTACACTCCGCTGGGATAGTTATCTCTCCTTTTGGGGGGGAGAGGGGGGTGAGGTTTGCACTGAACCTGTCTGCCAGTATGTTGGCAATGTCTGTGGGTTCAGTGATTTTTGTATCATTTTGGACTAATTCTGAGTATATCCGGGAGTTTTGACCCAGGTTTCTAACATAGCTGAAGAAGGCCTTATGATTGTCTTTTGAATCTATGGCAATTTTTCTCTCAAAGTTGGCCTTGGATGATTTTATGAGTGCTCGTATTTTTTTACTAATAATGATCAAGGGTGTCTTCTCTTTCATGGATTTTGCTCTATCATGTAACAGCTTTCTCCTCTTATTGTAAAGTTTGTTTATGGCTGGGGTCTACCAGACTGGACATTTGCCCTTGGTGGAAAGAGTCTTGGTTTTATTAGGGATTGCCTGATCCATGCAGTCCTGGAGGTGTTCATAGAAGGCATTTGTAAGGGCTTCCGCAGCTTGGGTTGTGGTTTCCACTGGCTCGGGGGCCCTGAAGGATACCACACCAGTCTTGAGTAGTGTGAAGATTGCTTTAGAGAAGTTCTTCACTGTGGTCTTTTTTGTTTGGGGTGGGGGCGGGATGTGGATTTCCAGTGAGATTAGTTTGTGATCTGATCTCACCAATGAGGGATATACTTCCGGTGTGGAGCATTTTGTCCCCATGTTTGTGATGATGAGATCTAGTATATTTTCTCCTCTTGTGGGAACGGTGACTAGTTGTTACATGGCATTTGAATTTATGAACTCCAGGAACCTTTGGGCTAGAAAGTTGGGGCTTGAGTAATGTTCCCAGTCTATATTCGGGTAGTTGAAGTCACCCAATATAATGGTGTTTGGAGATACATTTATACCCTCCAGTGTCTTCAGGAAGGCTGTGTGGGGTTCCTGAGTTTCAGAGGGTGGCCTGTAGCATGCTACAAATTGTAGAGCAGTTTTGCCTATGGTTAATTGCACCTGGATGGTTTCCGATGCTTCGTGCGTTGCCACCAACCTGGAGGTGTGGGTATCCTTGATGAATATGGATACACCCCCTCCTTTTGTGGTGTGGTCCGGGTTTTGGGACCGGAACGCATGATATGAGGTAAAACTTGATAGTGCTGGGATGCTCTCAGGAGCCTTGAACCAGGTTTCAGTCACAGCACAGACATCGATGTTCTCCATACTGAGAAGGGCCTCGAGTGCGTGCATTTTGAGATTTAGACTTCTGGCATTGAGCAGCATTACCCTTAGTTTCTTCCCATTTTTGTTTTCTAGGGTGGTAGGTTTAGAAGTTGAGCCTTGCCTAAAAAAGGCACTATGGGGGTGGCAAGAGCCTTAGCCAATATCCGGAATCCCAGGGGTGACAGGTGCAAGCCGTCCCTTGCGAAGCAGCGTGGCTTGTCAAGCATGCCATCCCAGGCAGACAGACACTGGATCCCCTTTGAATGACACCAGAAATTAAGCCAATTGTTAAAGCTGATCATCTTGTCTCTATGTTGTGGCATCATTCTTGGTGAAGAAAGGATACTGCTCAGGGTCAGGGTCATACCTGCCTGGGCTACATAATCAGAGAGCTCCTCTATGTCTCTTTTCATGTAGTCCAGGGAGGTACGTCTCAGGTTGTTCACACCAGCATGGACAATGACTGTGTCATATTTGTACTTGCTGTGGAGTGACCCGAGTGCTTGTGTTATGTGGCGGATTCTAGCGCCTGATAGGCAGCTTACTGTGACCCTCTCCTTGTTCAGTCTGGTGAGTGGGACGTCAGTGTGTCTGACTATGGAGTCACCTATGACAAGTATGTTTGGTGTTGTATTTGGCTTTAAGGGCTGTGACTGCTTTGCACACTGATTTTGTGGTTTATGTGTTGCCTGTGGTGTGTCATGAGGTGGCAGTTGCTTGGGTGTCTGCTTTGGAGGCCTCTGCTGTTTAGGTAAATTTTTGCTCAGAGCATCTGAGTATGACTTTGTGTGTTTATGTGTTTGATTCATTGTTGTGATAGCTTTATGTGAGACTGGTTTTGTGGTGTGTGTAGTTGCCTTCTTCTCCTGTCTGGTCTTGCCAGTCCTGAGTTGAGAGAGCTCAGCCTCCAGTTTGGCTAAATAGCTGCATCTCTCGCAAGTATTTGTGTTATGTGGGAGGAGGAGAGGGTTGTCTGTGTACATGAGGCAATTGTAACATTGCCTCAATATTCCCAAATTCACCAACTGGACAGGAGAGGACGCCAGCATCTGGCCCTTCGACATGCTAGAGAAATTAAGAAGTTAGGGGTGTAACTGAATAAGAGAGGACTTAGTAAGGAAGTGGGTACTCCTGGGGGGGGGGGGTTGCTAGTGAGGGACTTTGTATAATACAGAAGTGCTAAACCTGAAAAGAAGATGCTTTTAAGACAAGTGCTGAGCTTTTTTTTTTTTTTTTGAGAAAAAAAAAAAAAGCTTTTAGGAACAAGTGCTGCGCTTTTTAGTTAAGGGATATACTGTTTAGATTACTAGTAGATCAGTTCTAAGGGAAAAAGTGAAGAACAGACTTTATGGAGCCAGAAAAAAGTTTAACCTTGTTAAACCAGCGCTGCCCGATGCTGCTCTAGTGGCAACTCCGCGCTAAAGCACTCTAAAGCGTGCTTGATAGCAGGGGCTGGAAGGAGCCAGGAATTGACCCAAAATGGCCAATAAAACTACAGTTTCAAGTCAGTAACAACTCCCACGGGGGGCAGGGAAGCAGCTCAATGTTTTTCACTGCCACTGATCAACAGAGAGACTTTCCTTTAGCCCAAGCAAAAATGGCCTCACAGAAACTTACAAAACAGTTCAGGAACAGCAAGCCTGTAACTGAACTTTTTTAAATCTCAGAAAAGTGGGAAAAAAGCAAGATTTTTTTTTTGTTTTTGTTTTTTCAGAGATAGCAGAGGTTCACAAGTAATATCAAGTTATAACAGTGCAGTAAATGACCCCACACAAGATTGCTAGGCCAAAGACAGAAAATATGCAAGTTTTGAGAAAAAACGATTTTAAAATTAAGTGCAAACAGGAAATTCAGTAAACAGCTTTTGGTTGTGCTCTAAATACAGCTACTAATGCAGAAATCAAATTTAACAAGCCAGGAAATGCTCAAACTAGGCAACTATGCAGAAAAACTTATCAAATAAACAGAGGAAAAATACTTAAAATCTCAAAAGTGGCTCCTTTCTTCTCTCAGCGTTTTCTCCTCTTGGTGGGTGCTTCACCAACAGCCAACAAGCCTGAAAAGATGCCAAAACCACGAGGCAACTAGGTTTTAAGAGAGGAAGATGAAGGAGTTTAGGAAATGACCCCTGTTGGCCAATAAAACTACAGTTTCAAGTCAGTAACCACTCCCACGGGGGGCAGGGAAGCAGCTCAATGTTTTTCACTGCCACTGATCAACAGAGAGACTTTCCTTTAGCCCAAGCAAAAATGGCCTCACAGAAACTTACAAAACAGTTCAGGAACAGCAAGCCTGTAATTGAACTTTTTTAAATCTCAGAAAAGTGGGAAAAAAGCAAGATTTTTTTTTTGGTTTTGTTTTTTCAGAGATAGCAGAGGTTCACAAGTAATATCAAGTTATAACAGTGCAGTAAATGACCCCACACAAGATTGCTAGGCCAAAGACAGAAAATATGCAAGTTTTGAGAAAAAACGATTTTAAAATTAAGTGCAAACAGGAAATTCAGTAAACAGCTTTTGGTTGTGCTCTAAATACAGCTACTAATGCAGAAATCAAGTTTAACAAGCCAGGAAATGCTCAAACTAGGCCACTATGCAGAAAAACTTATCAAATAAACAGAGGAAAAATACTTAAAATCTCAAAAGTGGCTCCTTTCTTCTCTCAGTGTTTTCTCCTCTTGGTGGGTGCTTCACCAACAGGCAACAAGCCTGAAAAGATGCCAAAACCACGAGGCAACTAGATTTTAAGAGAGGAAGATGAAGGAGTTTTGGAAATGACCCCTGTTGGCCAATAAAACTACAGTTTCAAGTCAGTAACCACTCCCACGGGGGCAGGGAAGCAGCTCAATGTTTTTCACTGCCACTGATCAACAGAGAGACTTTCCTTTAGCCCAAGCAAAAATGGCCTCACAGAAACTTACAAAACAGTTCAGGAACAGCAAGCCTGTAACTGAACTTTTTTAAATCTCAGAAAAGTGGGAAAAAAGCAAGATTTTTTTTTTTTTGTTTTTGTTTTTTCAGAGATAGCAGAGGTTCACAAGTAATATCAAGTTATAACAGTGCAGTAAATGACCCCACACAAGATTGCTAGGCCAAAGACAGAAAATATGCAAGTTTTGAGAAAAAACGATTTTAAAATTAAGTGCAAACAGGAAATTCAGTAAACAGCTTTTGGTTGTGCTCTAAATACAGCTACTAATGCAGAAATCAAGTTTAACAAGCCAGAAAATGCTCAAACTAAGCAACTATGCAGAAAAACTTATCAAATAAACAGAGGAAAAATACTTAAAATCTCAAAAGTGGCTCCTTTCTTCTCTCAGCATTTTCTCCTCTTGGTGGGTGCTTCACCAACAGCCAACAAGCCTGAAAAGAAGAGCAGGGCAGGGATTGGCTTGAGTGACTTTTAAGGGCTCACCTATACTGATGAGAAATTATAGATGGTTTCCAGATTACCAATTCCTACTGTGCTAGAGTAGGACTGAAGATCATGGATCTTGTGTGTTTATATTACCCTGTCGAAAACTCAAACTGTCGACAGCATAATAATCGACACAAAAATTTTGAAACCCCCGAACATCGAACACACACAAAAAAAAACACCCAAACACAACACAAATTTCTCCCTGCACCCGCCACATCCCCCACTACTTAAATATACCAACTCCGAGATCACACTACATTGCAACAAACAGAAATCTCCCCTTATGGAGATTTCCGTTTACACGCGCGATGACTTTCTCTTTTGACATTTTGGTGCCGACAATATCAGCTTCGATATTGTTGGCCTTTGACAGGGTGAAGTAGACCCGATCTTGTGCTCCCAAGTCAGTGAACATAGTCCTTTCCTTGATAGTATGTGTGAGGGAGTGTGCTAATGCAGGAGAAAGAAACAGAACATCCTCAAAGATTCTGTGAACATGACAAACATCAAGGGAGTAGGGTTAGTTACCTATAGAAATTCCTCGTGACCTATGCCTGATATGGGAGAAGGTGCACTGTATAATTCCCTGTTAAGGACACAATGAGTGTCCCTGATCTGGAAGGATACTAAGCCAGAGCTCCATGCAGCAGATAGAAGGAAGGGTACAGGCAGAGGCACAAGCTCCAACATGGCTGCCTAGACAATGGTCCTGAACTGATGGCATTCACTAAGTTAAGGGACTGAACTTCCTGCATCAAGAATGAAAGACAACAAGACACATGGGAGGAGGAAATGATGACTGGAATGCACAGAAGGAAGAACGCATACAGAAAAAAGTACATTGTGTGAAATGTAGTATTTCACAGTGAGCAGGCTTTTTTCCAATTTTACCTTTTTTAAATGCCCTGGAGCAGGAGTATTATACTAAGGAGATGACAGTCTTATAGTAGTGTCATATACATAGTTTATGTATATTATGAAGATATGTTCAGGCTATCCTCCCCTCAGATCCCACTAGCATTATACAAGTAGTGCAATGACTATGCTTTTCCAAAGCATACAGTTTATATTTAGTGTTGCAGCTGTCTGTTAATGGTTTAAGCAGTATGGTATGCAATTAAGTATTTTAATTTTACACTCTTGTAACCAAAGACCATGAAGTTGTATGATGGCTTTCATTCCCATCAGCATGTTTTATATAGCTTCTTGCTCTGCTTTATACTATTGCAAGAAGGATAAACTTCAATTAGAATTACCAAAACTGGCCATAACTGAAGATTGAACAGTAAAAGAATGCAGAACATCAATGACCCTCTGACTCCTACAGATGAAGCATTCATGACGTTGAAGATCAGTTAGAATGAACATAACTGGCCATAAATTAAGGTTAGAGAGTGTGAGAATTCAGGGCATAACCTACCATCTGACTCACACAGATGGATCATTTACAGTGTTGAATTAGAGCAATGACAGGTAAGTATTTTCCATTTGTCCTTCCTTGTTTTTATGTTTTAGTTCAGTGTTGAAGTATTCGTCAACCTGGGAGGTGCCATGTAAGTATTTTACCTATGAATGTTTGTGACTGCATTGTCAGTATTTTCTCTCAGACTAGACCTACAGAATCACAAACATGAGCACTGTTGTATGCTGTGATAACTATCAATTATAGAATTCCACAAATTCTAAAACAACATGCTGACTTTTAAGTGAGTGACTTGAGTATTATCAGTTTAAAATTGCATAAGACGGGACTTCACCTTGTCTCAAGAGCAGGAGCTCTTCTCTTTGGAACAAGTTTGTCTTCTGATGACAAAAAGTTACTTTAGCAATGAAATCTTGTCATGTTTTCTTGTCATTTTCACTGACAATGATGGGAACACAGTATTATTGTCACATATTCCACAGGTGAATTTTGACTAATCTACCACAATATGCAGGAAAAAGTACTGTACAAGTAATGCAGTGACAAAGCCGCAAAAGGTGTGTGAGTCTTTGTAGTATTTGAAAATGTGATAAAAGCCCTAGTACATTCTCTGAGCAGTGTTGGAAACGCAAGTAACAGAAGAGTGCAAAGTCCATCCCAGAGGCAATAACCTTGCATGTTTCTGGACACAATGTGGTATGGGGTGCTGGAGTGCTGAAAGTTCTACTAAAGAAGTTACACAAAGCTACAACAGCTAGTTGTCACACAATGATTATTCTTCCCATCATAGCTTTCAACCTGTTAGCACAAGAATTTGGGACAATGCCAACAATTAATGTGGGGAAGAAACAACCAAACTGAAGTATAATATTGGCTTATATATTTCGAAAACTGACAGAATAGCAGGTTTGCATTAGCATTTATTTTCTGAGGGATATTCTGAAACCAAATTTCTGCTATTTAATGGCTGCAGTCCTACCTCCACGGATTGCATAAGAAAAGACGTGTGACAATCAGTCATAACCATCAAAGAAAACAAAGAAAGTAGGATAGTGGCACTGAGCTGAGAAAGTTCTCAAATATGGACGTGACAACCCAACCCCATTTTCTCCAAGGAACAGGCCAAAAATATGAGGCAAAATTAAGGGCATCCTGTGATAACTGTGGAAGTTAGAAAGCATGGTATCCATAATTTATACAGTTTCTACCATTTAGAAGACATACCGTTATGTGAACAACATTGCTTCCCCTTGAAAAATCATTGCTTTATCACAACTGATTTAGAGCACATTTCCCATACAACCTACTCCATAAGATCAGATTAATACTTCTGCAGATACACAAACCTACCTGTACTGTCACTACTCCCATCCGTACACATACTAAGTGCTTGGCCTTACAACAATATGGAAAGATGGAAACTCACCATTAAAATGCACAGTGTTGTCACACAAAAGCAATCCTGCACCAATCCTATAATTCTCTTTCTGAAAAAAAATTTGATTTTACCACTTTTGTTTATGAAATTAGAACACAAAATCAGCTGGGTCCTCGATCACCTGTCATCAAGCTCTCAACTTGTCATTTTGTTCTAACTTTCCCAGTCAGAAATGACAATGTCTACTCAGGCTGCTGTGTGACAGCTGGACTGGCCAGGTAAAGAAGAAACTTCAGAACAAAAAAAAATTCTACAACTTAAAATCTGAGCATGGATTTGTAACCTTGTTAAGAGAGAACAGATACCATCATCAATTTCATGAAGTAACTATTTTTGATAGATAGGAGCTGGGTGAATCATTTTTAATTAAACCTAACTCAGCAAAAATACATGTTTCGAAGCTCATCAGTCAGATGTTTAGCCTTTTACCCAGGAAAGTATGACCTTAGACTAGATTATATTAGGGGGTGGATTATAGAGGGTTTTCTCCTACATGGAGATATGCCTGGCAAACCTTTGGATGTTTATAGGTCTTTTCATCCAAGTGTTTTTTGAAAATTGTTTTCATCTTTCATCTTCCAACTTTCCTGCATTGGTCTTTCCTCTATAATCACGTTTTAGTACCTATACACAAGATGATGAGTACAAGTGAAGGAAGGTAAGATGGTAAGTATGTTTCCAGGCAGATGAAGTTGTCTTCACTGCTAATATCACATGTCAATATCAATAAGAAAAGAGTTTTTTTTTTACTTTGTGAAAAGTGACAGAATGCATTGTAAAATGTCATATTTATTTTTCTGTTATATAACTTGAGGGATAGGGTTATGCTGAGGTTCTTGAATGGGTATCCTGTTACTTTGGTCCTCAGAAGAGAGTAATTTTAAATGAGAATATGGGGATTATATATTAATTTTGAGACTGTTTTACCTTTGAGTATTCCAACTTCTCCTGGGTACAGTGAACTCATTAGCAAGTGTGATATGGGACATAACTCCCCCTCCACTAAAGGATTTTGGGGTTGAGCCCCCTGTAAGTGGAAGAGTGAATTTCATAATTCAATATATTTGTCAGAACTGCAGTTTAGTTTTCAGCATGTCAGGATCATACCTGTGGGTACTGAACTTCCATAGGGTAACATTTTGTTTTACACCTGTATGCTCAAGGTAATCCTGTTTTGCAAAGCACTGCACAAGACCTCAGTGTAATACACTTAAGTGACTGCTATCCTGTGTGTCTAGTCTTCACCTTAAAGTTAAGAAGCCATGAGAGCTGCGAGCATGCTGACCTTGATGGGCAGCAAATATCAGTTATAATCCACCAAAGTACATTTGCAAATATGAGGCCCAAGTCTATCCAGAACAGAATGTTTTCTAAATATTCTGTATCTCCTGCATTGATTGTGACAGGTTATAGTCTCCTTGTTTTGTCAATGGATTAGCAAGTACTTACTCTTTCATTTACATGGATTATGTAGCCTGAGAAGACTCTAAAAGTTTCCCTGCCTTCTCCTAACATTTTTCCAATATTTTTGTAAACCAGGTACTCAGATGAAATCTTAATCTGAAACTCTACACATTTGTCGTTATCAAGGCATCTCAAATTAAACTAGAGACATAATTGCACCATATGCAATTATCAACAACATACAGCACCATGCAAAAAAGCTCTAAATATTGTCCTGCAAAGTTCCACATGGTTACTTCAGTGACGTAGATCTTTTAGACAAACAAAGAACATTTTCCATCAAAGTTCTGTCTTTCAGGATTGCACATTTACATTTTCCATGAGATACTCAGATGACGGTACAAGATTTCAGCATCGCACATTATTGGAACTATATTTGCCATAAAAAGATATGTGCCATGCTACTAGCATTATTTCATATTGCTACAGAAATGTAAGTAATTCATTCATTAAAAGGATTTCCCTCATTATATCTAAAAGGGATTACTGACAGTCGATCATGCAGCTAGTGAACTATACATGCCTGATAGAGTAAAGACCTTGCCAGCCATGCAGAATCAAACTTTTTCGCATGTTGAGGCATGGAGAAACATTTCCAGTGAACAGATGTGGTGTTGCTATGCTACCCACTTATAATGATGTCAACTGAAACATCAGAGTTCATCTGGGAAAGATATATTCTCATGGCATCATCATGCAGTGCTGACACGATTGATTGATTGATTGATTGATTGATTGATTGATTGATTGATTGATTGATTGATTGACTGATTGATTGATTGATTTGTGTATTTATTTTACAGTTAGGTGAGCCAGAAAATAAGGCCCCTCTTTACTCATAACCAGTTACAAACAGATAATGTAAACAAGAATGCCCAAAATAAAGATGAAATTACTGCAAAATGCAATAATCCCTGTTCCTTATAACATTTTGATATAGTATGCAACTAGGTAAGAATCTATCTATGTAACATCTGATAGGACAAGAACCCTGAGTATGTATTTGGATCTAGTGATAAAGGCATTCAGTGACAGTGGAAAGTCTTGAAGACATGCAGAAACCATACTACTTTTCCACAAAAGGAAAATGTCAAGTTTTATCTGTCATTGTGGGAAGTACTTCTACAAGGTGCATGTGCAGAATTTACTGCTTAGCTGCAACTTGTGCCAGACATTTTAGAGAAACAAGTGTTTTACAGAGATCCCTATTGTTATAACCCTTATTATTAAACATATTGTTCTGTCAGTTCAGTTAGTGCATAATATTAATACTACAAGCTGCTAATGGCTTTTATCCTGTAGTCTGGTTTTGAGTCCATCAATTTGTGATTGGCATAATGTGCTATCTAGTAAAGTACTTAACCAGAGAGTATTGCGAGTTTGATTAGTGTCTCAGCTGCATAGTGAAGCTGGTGAGAATGTGAGAAGTATGAAGGTACTTTTGTTACTCGCCTCTCTACAGCAGGAGGGAGGGGGCATATGACTAAGGGAAAGTATCTCCCTGATTCCTGATATAGAATATTACTCCATCCACACAGGCTTTGGCTTACTGTTCTCATCAGAGATAGATAGCACTCCTGTAGTGTACTGATAGCACAACCTCAACAAGTACCAGTGCTAGGTATGTTGCAGGCTGATTAGGGCTGAAGGAGCTAGCCAGGTTATTCAGCTGGTGCTATTTGTAGCAGAGCCAGATGCCAGGTCTTCTACCCCACAAACCTACTCACAGTTATGAGGTGGTGACCCCCCCCCCAGGAACTGACATGGCATTGAGAGGGGTAGGGACTTAGAAAAAGCCACACTGTGATGGAAAATCATCCCAATCTGCCATAAGATAAAAAACAGATAGCACTTTAGGGTTATCCTTGAAAATAGACAATTTTCAAATTTGATTTATCAAATTAATCAGGAAAACATGGAATATGTATATTAAGACAGCATTTAATCTACATTCTCGGACTATTTCCAGGGTATAAGATGAGAAACAGACTAATGGTAGAAAAACAATAACAATGCTTTTATGGTGTTATATTTGCCCTTGTCTGAATTTATTTTGTCGAAATGTTATGGAATCTTGATTAAAAGTTTGGCTTAAAACTAACAGTGAATCTTGTGTGTATTTCGATAGCTGAGGTACATAATTTCAAAGACAGACGTAAAGTTTTGCAAGTGCTAGCTTCAGAAATATGCAAAGCTATTTGTGCAAAAATTAATAAACTTGTGTATACACAAATTCAGTTGCAGTCCGCTGGGAATGCTTGTGAACCAATCGTCATATCAGATTTAGCTGGTTGGTTATTTCTGTTTATGTTTACCAACGCAGACATTCTTAGCCATGTGAAAGTGATAATAAGGATGATGATATACCATTTTGACTGTAAGATAAATGTTGTGATGGAGCAATCTGCATGCATCAACATTCTTGATATACTATGAAAGTAGTGGGTAAACAGCTTAATGTAAAACAAACATGTAAAAACTAATATTTTTTGTCAGATCATAAGACCATGTCACAAGTGGTTGTACAGGAACTTCAGCAATCTACAACTAATTTATATGTCACTTAAATAGTAATGTCTTTTGGCTTTTCCCAGTTAGGGGTCGCCACAGCGGAACTCAGGTCCGCTAATGATTAGCAGTGGATTTTTATGGTGCAGAGTGGCCAGCCTGATGCCCAGCCTTCAAAGAAGGCACATCTATTCATGCACGCACCTACTTGCATGTCTTTAAATGTCACTCGACCTTGGGGAGGACATGCAGACAACACAGAAGGTGCTCCAGCCGAAAATTGAATGGCAGAACCTCTTGCTGTGAAGCAACAACGCTAACCAATGCACCATTGTGGCCTGATTTGTCACTTAAATATGACTCCTAAATGAAAGATGAGAATTTTTCTCCATTTTGCTCACATGGAAGTTTTTTATCTCCTGATAGTTGTTAAAAAGATGTTAAATCAAATGTAAAATGTGCACACATTATATTTATCATTATTTTCTTTCAAATTAAACCTTGTTCTTGCTAGATATTCCCTGACTCGGCTCGTTCTCATGCCTCACTTAATCTTGTTAATGAAAGATTCCAACCAATGTCTGCACTTGTTTTTCAACAACAAAAAAAAAAGAACATGGAAGATGTAGTGTAACAAATCTGTGTCTCTGGTTAGCTGAAGTCAATAATTAGTACAGTGGAACCCATACATCTCAGTTGTCCAGATTTTTGCAAGATATCCAGATTTATGCTTCATATTTTTGGTCTCTTCCTCATAACATTTATGGTTTTCACACAAATCAGTGAGGACTGAATTCACAAAAATAATGACAAGATATCTGAGATTCAGACTTCATATACTTCAGGAAAATGCATGATAATATAAAACCTTTTATTTTAGTAACTTTCTAAGCTTATAAGAGAAATATTTAAAGTATGTTCATATTTGTGGGCCTTTATCCCCCCCC
The DNA here is from genome assembly GCF_019279795.1 of Protopterus annectens. Taxonomy (NCBI): domain Eukaryota; kingdom Metazoa; phylum Chordata; order Ceratodontiformes; family Protopteridae; genus Protopterus; species Protopterus annectens. The sequence goes on from NC_056748.1 coordinate 571,075,709, forward strand.
CCCCACATTATTTTTGGCTTTGCCTGGTTTTCTTGTGCTAAGAGGATAAAAATGTGTGGTGGAATCCCATATGCAGCAGTGCAAATCAGAGCCCTTCTCTTGTGTCAGTCTCCTCGACATAGATGTGCAATGACAAACTTGCAGGTGTCTCAATTATTACATGTACCTTGCGCAAATACAGCATTGCTTTCAAAGCAGACTTTAGCTCAGGCTAGCTAAATATGTAGTCTTTCACAGGTGTATCTTAAACATAGAGAAACATGAATATTACTTTTGAAATGTCTTTGGTTTGCATGTCAACTAGATCAGAAATTGTTATACACATGGTCATTTGTGAACATATATGGCCACAATTTCAGGAACTAGGTTTACCATTTTTCCCATGGTACGATTTTTATATATCATAAGGTATTATTCTATCTGCAAAATGTCTTTTATTATTAATACATCCTTTGTTAATAAGGCTATATAACCAGTATAATCCAAACGTTATCATCATACATTGATTAGAGCTTAAAATAAATGACAAAACGTCATGTTTATCATTATATTATTTATTTTCACAAAATGTTAGCATAAAATATTGCACTAAAAATGCAAATACATTTATAAGACTCATTTCTAGATACAACTCACATTCCTCATACTTTATAAAACACCAGAATTGTTTGTAATTGTCTGTCTCCAGTAGAAGATATTCGTATTTTCCTAAAACTGTATCATTCCCAAATGAACTTTGCAGTCACAGCTTTTTATTCGCTACCTTGGCTCCTTATGCATATTAAAAAATGGTATGCAAGGCCTCATTTAATCCGCTGATTTTACATTCGAATCACTTTCCCTTTTACAGCTATTTTTACCGGGCTTCATTAATCTTTGTTGAATACAATGGCATACATCTTTAATGCAGCGGCTGTCAAGGCATATTTCAGTTAGAGCTGCAAACTGAATGACAGCAAGCAATATTAATAAATTTAACATAGACTGTATCAATTTTTAACAGAATGAGCTTGGATAGCTAAATTTACTTTTTTTTAAATTATGGAATTTATCAGTTGTTAAATAGAAGCATTGTCTAGAAACCACTGATGCTCAGTACAAATAGATTTACATCTCATTAATACGTAAATTAGGAAAATGCCTTTCAAGTTCAGACAAGTACATAACTGTAATCTCCATATTAAAGGAGTAGCCTTTGATAACCCACTGAGGACTAGTGGCAGCTATGTGTCATGTTGACGGTGCCTGAACTCTTACACATTCCCACCTTTAATTACACTGGCTCATTACTAAAGAGATAAGTGTCTCTCCAGTTAAGATTATATAAACGAGCAGCACGTGGGTACCACCCAAATAATTTCACAGAAATGAACAGGAGGTAGTAATAGTTGCAAAAAGTGAATTATCACCTGTGCTCATTTGTTTCTGTAATAATATTAAAATATAGAAATAAATTCTGTTCAAAATATTTTTAAAATGTTGATGAATAAACTTAGCATTTTTTTTTTATTTGTTAAATACTCTGGTTTAATTTTTACCCATCCTGAATCCCATTTGAGATAATTTGTCTTAAATTTAAATCCAGTGAGATCTTGCCTGACTGTGTATATATAAAGAAGAAAGTTAAAAGTTACGGTTCGTAGGAGACATGTTGTTGCGGTAGCTTTAGCGATTATAGGAAATTACATGCAAAGCCAGAGTTCTGATCCTAAGTTAATTTATAATTGGGCCAAACTTATTAATTAACAATGTCATTCTAATTAAGAATTAGAGCAGCCTGCAGTAGAAAGTAAGCTGAATAAAAAATCTAATTTTTAATTGCCACAGAGTAAAAGAGTTTCTTAAAGTGGCATAACAGATTGCCTTCTACCCTTTAATGTACAAGACCAAAAAAGAAAAAAAAGATAACTGCAATTATTCTTCCAGTAATGATGCTGGTTTATGTTTGCCTTGATTCCTTTATTTACTTTGCTTTTAGCTTGTAGATATATGCATACATGTGCATAGGTAAGGGATATCTATATTTGCAACTATTTATATGTAAGTATGTATGTGTATATCTATATCTGTATATATTACATATAGATATTTAATAGATTTCAAAGTATGCAGCATGATTTCAAGTAAAGACAGAAAATGGATGAGTAATATTGCCATAAAAAGAAAAGGGTGATAATTTATCAGTAGTGACTCAGAGAAGGTTATTGTTATCAGAATTTTGCTAACAGTATGAAAAACAGCTGTCCATAATCTATACTGGAAGAGCAGAATCATTTTTATAAGTTTGTCTTGGCATCTGTCATGCCTGACCTCCAGGCAAATGGATAACACTTTCCTGGTACTTACATGCCCCTTAATTGCTATTGGCCTGTCAAAGCAGATAGGTTTCCTTTTAGGTGTCCATGAGGAACCTGTTTCTGCCTGCATTACTTAATTTTCTGAGGAGGGGGTATGTGTAAATATTCTGGTGGGAAGAAGGAGGATTTGGCATCCCATTACACTTCCTGAAGCCACAGGAGAGATACTGGATCTCTGTCATTTTAGGTAACTAGATGTATCCTTTCTAAAGATGTTCTTAATGTATTTGTGTTATATGTGGTGGAAGCTGGAAGCTTGGAGTATCCTTTCTAAAGCAGCCAACATAGAAAAAAAGAAAGAAAAGAAACAATCTTAGAAATGCAGACTGGACATTAAGCGAGAAGTGAATAAATAATTAGCTCTGCTTTGAAGTGTATACTGGGTGTTGCTGTATAAAATTAGTAATAATGCGTGATAAGGCTAAAATGAAATCAGGTTTTGAGTTCTGCTGAGGACATAGTATTAAGGAAAGATGTATTCAGCACAAAAAAGAAATAAAGCTGTTCAATATGGCAAATACAATGGTCACTTTCCTTGTCAAAGCAGCATTGTGTACTTCAATATAAAGGCATCTTAAGATGAAAGCCAGTGAAATCATATAGTCTAAAAAGAACATGCTGATGCTCTTAACTGATGGAAAATAGGTTGTACAATGTATATTTAAAGTAAAATAAGTAAGAAATTATAGCAAAATAACATATTTGATGTTCTAATGTTTCATACAACAAATTATAGCCAATATTATATTTTAAGAAATAGTACCATCACCCAATCAGAGAAGAGAAACAAGCACATACACATATGTTTGTGTGTGTGTGTGTGTGTGTGTGTGTGTGTGTGTGTGTGTGTGTGTGTGTGTGTGTGTGTGTGCGTATGTGTGTGCATGTGTGTGTGTGTGAGGGAGAGAGAAGAGACAAATTCAGAATACAAAAGTTATTGTTTTTATCCATGCAAATACATTTATTTAAAATATCAAACTACAAATACAGCCAATAATACACACACACACACACACACACACACACACACACACACACACACACACACTCACACACATTAGACATGTAAATATGTGATGGATCACATCTTGAAGACTCCTGTTCTAGTTTTAGTTCATGAGGGTCTGCTGTGATCTGGCTCAGCTTGTCTACTACACAGTTTTGCTCTGACTGAATGTCGGATGCCTGTGGAGTGAGAGTGTGCTGTAAAGCTATACCCCATGCTAACATGGCAAGTCTGCACAGGAGGTACAACCTAGTTTCCCTTTGCTTGTTGATGTATCACATGAATGTGGCATTGTCTGTAATCACTTGAAGAGGTCCCAGGGACCAAAGATGGTTCACAGAGAGTTGATTGCCTTGATCAGGACAAGCATCTCCTTGATATTTATGTGCTTGCAGCTGTCCTTGGTGTCCCACATCCCCTGCATTTTTATCCCTCCTGAAACTGCTCCCAAGCAAATTCTGAAGTGTCTGTGGTGACTGACTGCTTTGAAGCAGGGATGGAGAAGGGGACACCTGAATTTAAGTGTATCTATTGTCTCCACCAAAAAAACCCTCTTCTGACAAACTCCAGCACTGAGATCTGAAGAGATAAAGTCTCTTAAGCCCTCTTAAGGGATGTCTTAAGCATTAAAGCTGCTTGGAGTTCCTGTAGTCTATACTCAGACAACAGGGTATATGCAGAACACCAACATATGATATCCCTAACATGACTGATAGTTTTTTTAGCGCTGGTAGTTTCTTCTGAGGTGTTTTCCACTCTGTTCACCCTTGCCATACTCAGGCTCACCCTTGCCATACTCAGGCTCACTCTGTTCCCCTACCCACCCCCAATCCCCACCCACTCTCATTAAATCTCAGTTATAGTTTCCTAACCACACCCTATTCATACCAACAACCCCTTACAGCACACATCTTGTCTATTACCCACAACTTCCTCTTTAACAGTCACTTTTTCTTCATAAATCTCACCTTCACAAAACCACTGTTAAAAATCTTTTTCCTAAACTACTGCTAAACCTACCTCATTTCACTCCCATCCCTAGTTATCCCTATCTACATAACTACATTCACCTACCTTTTACTACACTACCTATTCCCAAAAAAATAATTTTCATTGCAGCTAAACAACTTAATCTACCTTTGAAAGCAAACAGTCTACTCCTACCTCTTCATTCTCCCAGTTTTATCATGCTCTTAATCTCTCTTCTAACTCTCTTACTAATTACTCTCACCAAGCATCTCATATTTTATCAGAAACACTTACCTAACACTACTTTTGTCATTAATACCCACATCTCCCAAAACAACAGTATCCACTCACAAATCTCTATATTCTCAGAACTCTCCTTAGTCGCATATACACAACAATACTTCTTTAGCTAGATATATAAGAGTTCATGATATTCCCCAAAAAAATTATGTTCAGAAACAAATCAACCACAAGATGGATATATGAATTATGTATTACAACCTATCTTAAACTCAGCGGAGATATACATCCTAAGCCTGGTCTCAAAAATGCTCAAAAAAATATTACCCTCCCTACAGTGAAACCTCATTTTCTAACAGACAGTACCCCCATAAGAAACTCATCTGTTCCTATTTAATATGAATATAATAAGTATATCAAATAAGATACATGCATTACATGCATTTCCGGCACAAAACTTCCCTGATCTGCTTGTATTAACAGAAACCTGGTTTAAGCCAGAAATAAAATAAAATGAAAAAATCATTCCTCCAGGCAATAATATACACATCGTTAACAAAGCAAACAAGCAAGGACGTGGAATAACAATTATATAATAATAATAGTAATAATAATAATAATAATAATAATAATAATAATAATAATAACAATAATACTGAATTTGATCTTTTTGTTTCTAACATCCCAAAGTTTAATAATGCAGAAATAATTCTCACAAAACTCAAAGTAAACAAGAAAAAAATCTGTCATTATTATAGAAATTTACAGAACTCCTGGCAATACCATATCCACAATGAAAGATAGTCTCCATTGGATAACTTATAACTTGAACCAAGAAACCATTATAATTGGAGACTGTAATACTGATTGATTTGGATGATACTCAGGTACTTCTGTTAACTATATAAACCTGTGTGGTTTCTCCCAACTCATCCAGATATCAACTCAAATAGATAACAAAAAAGTATCACAAAATCTATTTTAGATTGGATACTAACCAATAAAACTTCTAACATACGCCCATACTGGTTGTTTACCAGATATTATTACTGACTGTCTCCTAACCTATTTTCTTTTTTTGTTCCAGGTGTTTTTTATTAATCTTTCAAATAATTCCATTGTATAATAATCTTAATACATTTTCTTATAAGTAAAACAGTATGATTAACTATATACAATATTTACAGTTGGCCTGAAATTAAATTATTATATTAATCAGTCTAGTCAGAGTAACATCATATTAATGAGAGATCATTTGTTCCTTTTTCTTTTACTCTCATTAAGAGTTTGAATTCAAGTTTAGTGTCTCAGTAAGTGACAGTATTTTTTTCCCATGGATTCTTGTTTTCTGAGACACCATCCCTCTCCAAATAAAATACACAATCTAAAAAACTTCAACAAATAAGCCTTAATCTCATCTCTACACCACGGTAATTGAAAACAAGTAAAGACTTTACCCCTAGATGGTGATGTAACCTACTTTAATAACACCTTCCTAAACATTCTAAATAAAAGGACACTAATTACAACCAAAAGGGTAAAATCTATCCTTGGTCCCTAGCTTACAAAAGGTACTATGCAGCTACTAAAACAATGATATATAAACAAAACCCAAGAATCACTACAACATTTTAGACAACTTAGAAATCTCACTAAAACACATATCAAGAAAGACAAATAGACCTATTATACTGATATTCAACAAAAATAACAGAACAATCAGAAAGCATTCTGGTCCTGCATTTAAAAAAAAAAAACTTCTCCAACCTGACCAGTCTTCCACTCTCTCCTCAAAATCTGACAACAAAAACTGTATAGCAACTCAATTTAATATTGACTTTACAAGTTCTATTCTGTCACTAATTATAGAGAAGCCAAAAGTCTCACTATCTCAGATCCTCAGAGAAGCCATAATACTTTTTTGTTCCAGATTGTCCAGACTTCCATAATAAGAAAGCTTTAAATTATACTCAAGCCATCTGTCTTAGCAGCCAACAAACTATGTGTCATAACCTCAGGCTAGCAGCAGATGTTCCTTCCTACCCTATCTCTATTAGTATTAATCACTCGATAACAGAAAATTATGCCCCAACATTATGGAAACTATCCTACATTGCATCCCTACTCAGTTATCTCACCAATAATAACCTGACAACTACACAACATGATTTCTGTCCCAATTATAGCACCACAACTGTCCTCCTGTCTTTTACTAATATTATTAATAACCACAGAAACAAAGGAAAACTAGTATTCTCCCTTTTTATAGACTTGTCTAAAGCGTTTAACACTTTCACTCATCAAAAACTTTGCACTGAGCTGTCCTCTTGTCAATAAATCATCACTATCATATTTTTATAGTTACCTAATTAAATGACATCAAATTGCAAAAAAGAGGCAACAATTTTCTCTTCTCTTGCCAATCAGTGCAGGTGTCCCACAGGGCTCAGTCCTAAGACCACTGCTATTTAACATCCTTAAAAACTACACGCAGCAACTGACCTTGCCAAAATTATGCAATATACAGATGTTTCTACATTAATCTGCCCTGCACAAGTCCTTCCAAAACTACAGAAATAATGCAACTTTCTTGTTTTCACTGCTATTGAATCCTGGCTAACTAATTCCCAACTGCTACTTAATCCCACGAAATCCAAATTAAAGCTTTTTACATTTAAAAAATCCACAAACATAACCACCTTCTCCTCTATCCACTCAGCCAATAATTCAAATATGGAAACAATATGCACAACCAAACTGTTAGGAGTACTAATTGATAATAAAATTAAGCTTGATCAGCATCAATCACATATTGAAAAAAAAAAGTATATATATATATATATATATATATATATATATATATATATATATATGTAAAGCCATACCTTACAGACTCCACTAGACAAGCTGCAACTAAAACCTCTCTACTCTCAGTACTGCTGTATGCCTCATCTATTCTTACTAACCTTAATAAAACAAACTAAAACTTGAAGCATGTTATAACAGTTACCAATTTGCCACTAATACCCCACGCAGGACTCACCACTGTGCACTACTTAACATTCTCCAATTAATTACTGCACAAAAATGTATTTGCATCCCACAAAAAGGAACAGCACTTCAAAATTGACTCCACTTCTACACTAATAAGAGAGTCTTGAGATTAACCAACAAATCTGTGTTGATTGTTTCCCATACAATACTTCTCTCTACTCTATATCCCCAAAATCTGCAACTCTAGTCATCACCAAATGAAAGAAATACATACGCTTCCTATATTCAAAGCTTAACTTAGACAACATCTAAACAACAACAACTGACTATGCTCTTACTCCAAACCTGGTTAAGTCCCAAAATTGTCCAATATACTGATCTGCTTTAACTGTATTCTTCCCCAAACATCCTGCAGGATCTCACTACATAACCAACATCATGCACTTTCCTTTAAATAACTTCCTGTCTCTCACATCTCTCTCTCTCTCTCTCCACATTCATTTGTTGTCTTTACTATTCTTCATTTTCCTCACCACTGACCATCCTTCCATCTTCACCAGCCTCGCCTATATATACTCTGTCGAGCATCTCCCACTTAGCTCATTACTGCCTGTTTCTCATCATTCTCTGTGGTCCTACTGTTTCTCCAAAGACTATTAACTCCTTTAAATTAGCTTTTCTCATAACTATTTTCGTTTCTTCTTACATTTTTAAATCTACTTGATCTGATGATGTTCAGAAGCGCTCTTCAATTTCTTTTGCATTTTACCTTTTTGAACCTCGTTGTACCTACAGAATGCTGTCTCAACTTGACATATGGACACATATTCTATGTTGACAAAATCTGCAAACTGTAAGTGATGTCTTTAACCTTTTTTCTTTGTAGTTTTTTATCATTTTCATAATTTTGGAAGTCCTTGCTATCTTTACAATTGTATAATCTCTGTATGCGGAGCTTTTCTCTCTGGACCTCTACTGAAAAGGGGTTAATGCTCAACCAGACTATCCTAGTCAATAAAAACAAGCAGATAACTAACTAAATTATACAACTTATATTTTGAATGTAAATGCTTTCTGCAACAGCAAATACATGTGCTACAGCAACTTTGAAATATTAGGAGGAGGAAATGCTTCACATAAAAATATATAAAAAGTATATAATAACAAAAAGCAAAGCTGAAATACTTTTAACAGATAGCATATTGTCTAAACACAATAATGTCCTACAGGTTGGGTGGTGTCAGGGTAAATAACACACTTTCATGGGGTGTAAAAGCCCATTCCTGTAAGTTGTACACCTTGTCAAGCATTATTGTTTGCATGATGCCTACCATGGACAGCTTATTGTACTTAGAAAGTGATTTTTTTTATTTGTTTTAACATTCTTTACATGATTTGTTTAGTTTTTTTGGTGTATCTGTTCAAGTTTATATAGTTAGTGAGAAAAAAATATCCCTTTGCATTAACTAGGTGATTATTGCTGAAGTTCTATTCCTGAATGTAGCACTAGTAAGTGGAGTTCAGTGGCAATCTTAGAAGCCTGAGCGCCAGCTGCAGGGTAGGGTTGAGAAGTTCTGAATTAATTTTGGGGTAAAAGTTTCCCTTCCAGCAACTTTCACTGGTGATTGGGAATAGCTGTAGAGGGAAAGAGAACATGATGAGTAGTGCTGTGATGTCCACCCTCACTATCAGCAGATTTCAATTACAGGTGGAGACTTGTCTTGTATTACTCTGATCAAAACATGTTTAGCCTCCTTATCAGTGCAACATTCCTAATGTCATTATTGAGAAGTCAGTGTAAAATATGAGGAATATACATTCAGTTGCTAATGAGATAACCTTCATTGATTAGCATGTCATGTAGAAAACATAAGTTCCAGCCAGCAGAGTTTTGGCATTGAGCTTATGGAGTTTATACTACATGTGCTGACTCTGTCTTACTTATTAAGCATCATTAATCAACAGCCACTGTCCCAGGACGTGAAGAGACATTTTTAAGAGATGTGTACCATTCACTGGAAAGGCCACAAACTCTGTGGGAAAGTCTCTGTCTAAAGATGGTATAGCAGGGATTGCCTTCCTGAGCACAACTCCTATTCATGCTGATTTGATGAACTGATAAGGAGTACAGGTAGGCCGGTGATCATCATCCATGACAGGGGTTTGGGGTCTTTTTCAGCACATGCCAGAAATCTGTAAAATGTGCACAAAGAATACTAAGTAGAAATGTAACAGGTTCATAGGTAAGTACTAAGCTATCTGCCCAAGGGCATTTATAAGCCTAGCCAGAATGTGTTGGCTTTTGCCACCCCCTTAGATTAGTTCCCTGTGCCTCTGTCCAGCAGAGCCATTATTTCCCTGTGCCACTGTCCAGCAGAGCCACTGCAGTGATCCCAGGGGTAAATTTACTGTTTCCCATCCACCCGTCAAGGTTTCTCTTGAAGAGTGCTAGTGAGGGGCTCTGCCTGATGTATATTGGAATCCTGTTCCAAAGCATGGGGAGTCTCTGAGACAGGAATTTATCCCTCCAGCATGCCCTATTTATCATTGTGGTGAGGTTTATATCTCTAGAGCATGTGGTTCTCCAGGATTTGATTTTTTTTTTTTTAGGTGGAGCATGTCCATCAATTCTGGGTTGGACATGGCCTTGTATGTCAGGCAGAGATCACCTCTGAGTAAGTGGTATGCAACCGAGTACAGCTGGAGTTTCTTGAGTCGGGCTGCATAGGGCATCTGTTTGAGGCCAGTAATCCTCTTGGTGAGGTATTTTTGTGGTCTTTCCAGCTGTTACAGGTGTCTTGTAAGGTACATCCCAAATGGGGCATTGTATTCTATGATGGGTCTAATGAATGATGAGTAGAGAGGCACAATAACCTCTTTTGTTTTAGATGTGAACCCTTTTGTGATTAGGTGGGCCACATAGAAGGATTTTCTAACCACCTTGGCAATATGATTATCAAAGTAGAGATTACTATCTACTTGGGTCCCCAGATCCCTTATTACATTTTCTGTATTTAGGGGACTACCACCTATATGATAGTTCACGGGTACTTTGTTTTTTCCATAGGGGATGACTATGCACTTTTTGGCATTTAGCTTGAGGCCATGATTTTGACACCAGGTATCCATCTCAGTGAGACCCATCTGGAGTGTATCTGTATCAGCCAGAGAATCAATTATGGCCTCTAGTTTGCAGTCGTTTGCGAACCTGGTCAGCCATAGTCCTTCACTGCGTGCCTGTACCTCTGAGAAGTATATACCGAACAGGAGGGGTCCTAGGACTGAGCCCTGGGGGACGCCACTTGTAACCGGTTTAGAGTCGGACATAGAGCCTGCAACTCTCACCATGTGGGTTCTATCCATGAGCCAGTTGGCAACCCATCTCATGATGTAGGGGTTTATGTTCAATCTGGTGAGCTTGTCTATAATACTAGAATGGGGAATGGTGTTGAAAGCCTTTGCGAGGTCTAGGTAGGCTGTGTGGACCTCCTTTCCCTCGTCTAATGCCTTGGTAACCGTCTCTAAGAAGTCCACCAGGTTTAGGAGGCATGATCTACCCTTAACAAAGCCAATCTGGGTAGAGTCCAAGGTTTGGAGGTTCCCAATGTCTCTGTTAATGAGTTCCATGATGATGCGTTCCATAGCCTTGCAAACCAGGCTAGTCAGGCTTATAGGGCGATAGTTCCCGGGGACCGCTGTGGCTCCACCTTTGTAGAGCGGGATAACTGTTGCTGTAGCGAGGCTGAGTTTGAACAGTGTGTTTAGGTGAGGGGTTAGTTAATTTTGGAGCTCTTGTAAGACACACCCTGGGACACCGTCCGGTCCCATTGAAGCTGTGTTTTTGGCTTTGGATAGGGCTGTTTTTACCTGTGTGTCGGTGATTGATGGGGCCCTAAATTCTTCTGGTATGGTTATGGGCCCTTTAGGGAGTGAAGTTTGCACTAAACCTGTCTGCCAGAATATTGGCAATATCAGTCGGTTCAGTGTGTTTTGTGCCATTCTACACTAACTCACAGCAGATCTGAGAGTTTCCACTTAGGTTCTTGACATAGCTAAAGAACACTTTGTGGTTATCTTTGGAGTCCATGGCAATTTTTTTTTTGAAGCTAGCCTTGGATGATTTTATGAGGGCCATAGTTTCTTGCTGATACTGATCAGGGATGTCTTTCCTTCTTGGGATTTTACTCTTTTCTGTACTAGTTTCTCCTTCTGTTGTATAGCTTTTTTATGGCAGGGGTCCACCAGACTGGTTTCCTTTTCTTGGAGGAGTGAGTCTTGGTTTTACTTGGGATAGCATGATCCATACATTCCTGCAGATGCTCATAGAGTGCCTTTGCAAAGGTTTCAGCAGACAGCATTGTCCTTTAGCATGGGGGCTGTGAACCTTTCCACCTCGGTCTTAAGTAATGTGAAGTTTGCTTTTGAAAAGTTTTTCATGGTGGTTTCCTTGATTGGGAGTGAGGGCGGAATGTGGATATCCAGAGTGATTAGTCTATGGTCTGATCTAACCAGCGAGGGGTTGCCCTCCAGTGTGGAACACTGGTCACCCATGTTGGTGATGACCAGGTCCAATATGTTGTTCCCTCTGGTGGGGGTGTTGACCAGTTGATCCAGGGCATTTGAGTTTATAAACTCTAGGAAGCGTTGGGCAAGGGAGTTAGTACTTAAGTAGTTCTCCCAGTTTACATTTGGGTAATTGATATCACCCAGTATTAGGGTGTTTGGTAGGACCTTCATATTTTCCATTGTCTCCAGAAATGCGGAATGGGGGTCCTGGGCCATGGTGGGTGATCTGTAGCAAGCTACAATTTGGATTGCAGTTTTTCCCATTGTTAGTTGCACATGGATGATCTCTAATGCATTGTGCTGCACCACTAACCTGGAGGTGTGGGTATCCTTGATGAATATGGATACACCCCCGCATTTTGTGTTTGGGTCCTGGTTCTGTGTCCGAAAAGGTATGGTATGAGTTATAGCCTAGTAGTGCTGGGGTGCTCTAGGAGCCTTAAACCAGGTTTCTGTTACTGCACAGATGTCGATGTTCTCCATACCGAGGAGTGCCTCGAGTGCATGCATTTTGAGGTTTAGACTTCTAGCGTTGAGTAGCATTACCCTCAGTTTTTGGTTACTTGTGCTATTTATGGTGGTGCGTTTGTCTTTTGAGCTTGCCTAAAAAAGGCACTATGGGGGCGGCAAGAGCCTTAGCCAGTATTTGAAAGCCTAAGGATGACAGGTGCAAGCAATCTCTTGCGAAGCAATGTGGCTTGTCGAGCATGTCATTCCAGGCGGACAGATACTGGATCCCCTTTGAATGACACCAGAAACTTAGCCGATTGTTGAAATTGATCATTTTTTCTTTATACCATGGCATCATTCTTGGTGAGGGCAGGATGCTACTCAGAGTCAGGGTCATACTGGCCTGGGCTATATGATCAGAGAGCTCTTCCATGTCTCTTTTCATGTAGTCCAGGGAGGTACGTCTCAGGTCATTCACACCAACATAGACAATGACAGAGTTGTATTTGTGCTTGTTCTGGAGTAACCTGAGTGCTTGTGTTATGTGGCGGATCCTGGCACCCAACAGGCAGCTAACTGTAACCTTCTCCTTGTCCAGCCTAGTTAGTGGGACATCAGTGTGCCTGACTATAGAGTCACCTATTACTAGTGTGTTGGGTATGTTATTTTGTGTTAAGGGCTGTGATTGCATTGCACACTGATTATGTGAAGTATGTGTTTCATGTTTAATCGTTCCTTTCTGTCATAATGTACATCTCTGCTTGCTCTCTAATGTCGAACAGTAGTGTCATTAATGGTGTGATACACCAGCATTTTACAGAAAATGTAACGTTTATTCTGTGTATAATAGCAACACAGTAAAAACAGAGGTAACAGTTCACTTATCACAAATACATTAACACTAGGCTATAGACTCAGTAAATTATGGGATACAAGATTCTTAAAATGGCTATGCTATATAATTGTCTTGAAGCAGCAGAGACTGTAATATCTATTCACAGTATATACATGCTCAAGCAGTTCCATATTTCTTATCACATCTTCCACTCCCCAAAGAATGAGAAACCTCTGTCTAAAATCATGAAACATGGATGCATGCACGGCTAATGTATACATACATTCAACACTCTGTACTAACCCTGTCGAGGCACACATTCAAAATTTCTGAATGCTACTGATTATTCATTATTCCAAATGCTTTAATGTGTGCTGTATTATGAATATTTTAAAAAGTAGCACGAGTTAAACATTCTTTAAGAAGAATATTTTAGCAATGAAAATTTGTGCAGTCAGTTATCAAACTATGTTTCTGTTAACATTCCTTGTAAGAAATCAGCATTTTTCCTTCTATCCCATAGTATGTTACTCAAGCAGCACAGGAACTGGAAATGGAACTCGAACCTTTGGAAGGAAAACTATTAAACAACAGCGGTAATCAACACTATTATGCTTAGAGTCATCATGTTATGCAGTTTCAACAGGATCATGTAAACACAAACTCAGATAGACAGCCCATGGTCTGTCACTATACGTTGTGGATTGAACTTCTACACTTGCTTCAGATATTGTTTGGTGGTAAAGATTTTGAAGGAAAAGGAGCACTTCTACTAGATGAGGACCTGACTATTCTGAGTTCAAACACTTCAGGTTTATTCTTTCTAACACAGCATTCACCACGAGGCTTTATCAAGAGCTATTCCAATATGTATGTGATTTTGTCTGTCTTGGCCACTATCATCTGTTTCCTATGTAGGTCTTTGGTTCATTAATTTTCTGTACTGCAGCACCTGTTGTGTCACACCTATTACTCACCCTCTAATTTCAGACATACTTGTTGGCCTGTTTTCATGGTAGGTAATGGTTGCACAGAGTAGCTTTTATCATAGAACATTTTATATAAAGCTTTTGCTTGCTGATCAAGCTGTTGAACTGTCAAATACAGAACAGTTTTATGCTCAAGTTTTGACTCCAACACTGGCATGTTTGCCCAAGCAGTAGCTGAGAAGGACTTACTCCTGTAGCATTTTGTAGAGAAGCTTAATATGACATAGGAGCACTGTGTGGATCAGATTGTCTTAATAACTTTTTAGTTGTTTGTACTGCTTTCTCAGTTATTCCATCTGATTTAAGACAATGAGAACTTGACTTATTAGTATGAGTAAAAGCCATATTAATCAACAGACTGTTGGAATTCAGTCAACACAAACTATATACAATTTTCTGTAACCACTTCTGTTGGTGTTCCCTATCTTGTGAACATTATCTTTAACCAAGCAATGATCTGTTGGCTAGCTGTAGTCAGTGAATATATGATTTTTGTGTCACGATAATAACAGTCTACTGCTATCAGGCAACGTTAGCCTTCGGACTCCAATGAGTCTGCAGCTGTCTTGTGCCAAGAACTCAGTGGTAAAGTTGCCAGTATTAATGCTCTCCTTTGAGATGGTGTACGGGCAATACAGAACTGACTCTTTAACACAAACTTTTCAATGTCTTGTTTGATGTTTGGCCACTATACTGAGATTTTGGCTCTTTCTCGACATTTTGTTAGCACCTAATGTCCCTTGTATATCTGACATAGCACTTCAGTATCTGTGATAAGAATACTATTATTCTGTTCTGATATAGCAGTAAGCTACCATGCCCTGATTGGTGTGCACAATCTTTAGAATATTTATATATAAGTTGGTTTGTTTGTGTCCAGTGATTTGCCCATCCATCTCAAGTGCATTGGATAACAATTTGCTACTCAAGGTAATTTCAGTTTACTATCAAAATCATGAATGACAGAATGAATCCTTGTCATTTGCGCAAATCACAACAACGAAAAATGCAGTGGAAGAAAGCCAGTATTTCGAATTTAATGCCAAATTCGAATGCTCGGCAATATTCGACATATGCCTTCCCCTGCACCTTTCAGAACAGCAACGGATGTTGTAGTTTTTAGCAGTACATACATACTGCCCAACACAGAAGTGCCCATTTTTGCAGGGGGGAAACCACCCATGCCCCCTCACCCCCCTGCAAATTATATATTCCAACGTTGAGATCGTACTACAGTGGGGAAAAGGGTAAATTTCCCGATTTGCACTTTACCGCGATGTCTAGTCCTAGGGTATACCACATAAGTGCGAATGCACAGTGCATTTAATGAACCACAGACTCAAATACGTGTAGGTCAGCAACACGGAAGCCAGCCAATAGTTATTCAACATTCTGCATTCGCCGAACCTACACACGTCATTTTGATAGTAAACCGGTAATTTCTCATAGACTACTTTAACTTTACTCATCTCTTGCTAGTCAGAGATCTGCTTGTCTTTATGCCCTGCAATTTGGCAGCAACCTCTTCTTCAGTATCTAATAATAGTTTGTCACATGTAGGATTTCTGGGTAACATGTCTGCTGTGAGTAATCTTTTCCAGGCAAATGGATTTCGCTAGCACTAAACGTTCTCAGTCTCCTGAAAGTCTTCGACACCTGGGTGTCACTGTGTCTCCATCACAGAAATTAATCAGCAGAACAAATGGTTATGGTCATTAAAAGCTAGAAACTCTCAAGCCCTAATAGGTCTTTGGGAATTTTTGGCATGCCCACACACTTTCAAGGCACTTGCAAGACCAGTATTCCAGTTTAAAGAACATGCATCTGAATTATATAAACCAACTCTACTCTACTCTATCTACCCACTCCCTACTGCAACATCCTTCCTATCTAACAGAACCCATCTAATCTTTTATATTTATCCTCCTTGCATCACAGCATACCTCCACACTGCAGAACTATGTACTCTATACCTACAAAGTCAATACTCACAATACTTCTATCCTTCCTTTCCCTTTTACTCCACCTTACCTGCTTCCCTGATAGCACTCTGTCCTCTTCCTTCCACATGACCTCTACTCATCCAAAAAGGAACCCCACTACTCTGGCTGTATTTCTGCATATCTCTTCCATACCCACAGTTATCTCCTCTTTAAAAAAAGCTTCTTACCACATCTAATATAGTCCTCATCCCTCAAAACCCATATCACATTCTCTCCCACTCTTCCAACTTCTGCTCTGGGAGCCCTACAAAACACTTATCCCATCTTCTTGAATTTATCTTCATCCTTCTGTCTGGAGATAATCACCCAAACCCTGGCCCCCCTGCCAACTACAATACCAACTCAAGCACAACTCATTCACCCTCTCTCCACAAATCTCTCCTTTTCACTACAATAAATGCCCAAAGCCTTTGTAATAAATTACTAAACTTCCACAACTGGCTCTCCCATAACCAGCCTGACATTGTATCAGCCTCTAAAACATGGCTCAAACCTCACCTTAAAGACTCTGAAATCACCCCCCCAACAATCGAATCATTAGACATGACAGAATACAAAAGAAAGAAGGCGGAGTAGCTCTACTTGTTTCTTCCTCTCTAACTTTGATGCCCTACACCAACCCTATACCTCAATTCTCTACAGCTGAATTAACTCTGGCCCTACTAAAAATCAACTACCACAAAAGCATACTCATAGCTGCCCTGTATATTCCACCCGGTAACAACATCCCCACACTTGAAAATATCCTCTCTTGGTTTTCATTTACTATAAGTAATGAAACAATCATATTTGGGGATGTTAATATCAACTGGACTTCTATTTACTCAGGCAACAACTCCCAGAACATAAACTTTTACAATTTCTCCCAATTAATAAACTCTCCTACTAGCCCTAACAAACATAACTCCTTTGGCAGCATCCTAGACTGGATATTAGTTTCCTATATCAAGAATATATGTGATATTGGCACCCTGCCTGATTCCTTTAGTGATCAACTCCTCGCCTTCATATACCACTCACCTTGCTCCCTTCACCTACAACATAGTTATATCGTAACCCATAACCTCACAAATTTTACACCTGAATCCTTCTCTCTGACTGCTTGAAACAAATGAACTGGAACCCTCTAAAAACTCTTCCACTAAACCACTCTGTAACTTACTTTAATACTTCAGTCATTAACATACTTCATAGCTTAGCTCCAGCTAGAATGAAAAGAGTGAAATCCAAAACTGCCCTCTGGCTTTTCAGAAGAAACAATAACCCTCATGCATACCCATGATAAATCATGGAAACTCTACCAAAAATGCAAAACACCTAGCTCCCTTACAGAATTTAAGCAACTCCGTAACAGAGTTAAAAAACTAATTGCTTCCTATTGCAAATCTTACTACTCTAAGCTTCAAAACAATCACAAATCCAACCCCAAGAAATTTTGTAGTATCTCTTTCCTCCTTAACCCTGTCAGAAAAGACAATCCTTGCCCTGACCCTAGCTCCCCTCATCATATCCTAGTCCCTAAATTTAACTCCTTCTTCATAGACTCCATAGGCAAACTCACTGCCTCTTTCCACAATAACTGGTTACCTCCATCCACTACTCTCACATATAACTCATCTCCTTCAGCCTCCAGTTCCAGCACCACCCCTCCTTTCACACTCAAACCTATTCCTGTCAATATTATAAAAAACTCCTCCAAAAACTAAAAGCATGTACTAATGCCCCAGACAACTTACCATCTAACTTCCTCAAGTTAGCCACTAATGATATAGCACTCCCTATCTGTTATCTAATCAATCAATCTATCCAAGAATCCTATGTACCCCTTCTCTGGAAAAAGGTCTTCATTATTCCCTTACGCAAAGGGGGCAACAATACTGATATCTCCAATTTCCGCCCCATAGCCATTCTCTCCCCATCTCCAAAATTCTTGAAAAATGTATCCACCAGCAGCTATTACCTTACCTCTTAGACTACCACCTGCTAACTCCAACTCAGCACAGTTTGCGACCTGGGCACAGTACCACCACACTAGCGACTCTGGAAATATTGTAGCCACCCTTCTCCTAGACCTGTCTAAGGCCTTCAATAACATTACCCATGGCCTACTTTTGTCTAAACTCTGCCAACTTAATCTCTCCTCCTCTTTCATCAACTGGTTCTCCAGTTACCTCTCAAATAGTCAGCAAGCTGCCAAGTGGAATAACTGTACCTCTTCTTACCTTGACACTCTGACTGGCATCCCCCGGGGCTCCATCCAGCGGCCTTTACTATTAATTCTTCATTAATGACTTTCATCACTGTATCCCAAACACTAAACTAGTCCAATACGCAGATGATTCTACAATCATCTGCACTGCTGATTCTCTCCACAAACTCACGTGCATAACTCAAACCACCTTTAATAGCATGGAGACATGGATGCTTAATAATCACCTAGCTCTGAATGCATCTAAAATGAAAATTATGATCTTTACCCCATCTAGGAATAGCAAAATAGATAAAACTCCTTTTCTATAGTAAGCCAAAACATGACTCCTGAACTTCTGGGTTTTCACATTGCTGAACAGCTAAAGTTTGACATTCACCTCCAAACCAACATCAAGAAAACTCACCAGAAGCTCAGAATGCCTTATCGTCATAATTGCTTCCTTACCCCTTCGTTCAAGCTTACCCTCTCAAACACCTACCTCCTTCCCTCACATATGGAGCCCCTCTCCTTAACAATCTCAAGCCACCCTTAAGGCTAAACTGGCATGCTGTTACAATAAAATTGCCAACTTTTCCACCAGTTCCAAATCCTCCTCCCACCATTGCATCACCTTACAGTTCCTGAACTGACTGGAACTCCCCAACTATCTCCTTTACATTCAACTGTCTACTGCTCACAAGCTTATCTTTAAGCTATCGCAATGCCCCCTCCCTCTCCTCCATCCTTACTATGCATCTCCCTGAATGATCCCTTAGGTCCAGTAATCAGAATCTCCTTGGAGTATACAAAAACGTATGTACTCCTGGGAAAAGTCTACTGTCATTTTCTCTAGCATGTAAATGGAATTCACTTCCTCCCCATATCCGAACCACCCAGAACCTCTCTTCTTTTAAGACTTTATTCCACTCCCATCTCTCTTCCGCTGGGGAATGCTCCTGTTCTTACCCCTCCTAACCTCCTCCCAACTACCCCCTATACCTTTACTTCCCTTAACCTTTCTCTCCCATAACTCTATTTAATACAAGACGTTTCTCCTCCTTTATTTCTCTCTGACTACTTTTACCCCCTTCTATGCCTCTCACATTGCAGGCATTTTAAATCCACCCAAAATTTGAATTCTCATAAACCGAGGTTTTTCAGAACCAATTATTATTTTGTTCTATAAAGTTACACTAATACTAGTAATGCTACATCAACTTGATTTTTGTTAGTATTAGAGCAGGGCAATATACTTAGAGTTGTGTAATACTTTGAACTAACTTTTGATGATTCTGCTCGTATAATTACTTTGTATTATTTCTGTATTAATTCATTTTGATTTTTGTTGACTTTTGTTTTATATGTCTGTACATGGAGCTTTGCTCCCGGGTCTCCATTGAAAAAGGGCTCATCTTGGCCCAATAGATTCTCCCGGTTAACAAACTGCAAATAAATAATTAAATATGTAAATATCTTTCTTAAGCACTGGTTAGCATTATGTAGCAAAAAGCAACAAGTTATAACACCTATTCATTCATTTGGAGTAACACTGCAGCTAGGCCATAGTTGCTAGAATCAGAATTCATAAGTGTTTGTTTATTGACATCATAGTATTCTATGGCTGTAGCTGACATTAGCATTTTATTTACTGGGTTGAAAGCTCCGGCTTGAACATTTCCTCATAACCTGGGTACATAGTCTTTCTTAAACAGGTTGGTTAGTGGATGTATCATAGGTTCATAGGCTCATAGGTGTTTACTATTCTAATGACACAAGAGCCTTTTTAAGACTAGTCATACATCCCAAATCTCTGACAAGTTCTGGTACCCTTGATAAGTAAGTGCAAACAGGGACTTTGGAGGTAAAACATTTACAAGAAGGGGGCTGGGAAATGAACCGTTTACAGGCTGACTGGTCATTAGAGACATAGGTCCCAAACAAACCAGGGACAGCTTTCAGAAAGGTTTTACATTTGTTCCTACAAAACAGTTGGACTTGGCAGATACAGTGGCAGAATTGAAGTTGTATACAAGAAAATCAAATTTAAGGTGACTTTTTAATGATGGTCTGGGGGGGGTGAGGAGTTGTATCGTAGTATGAATTAGACTGTAAAAAGAGAAAAGTACTTTTAACCTGCAAATGCATCCTTTGATTAATGTGTTTGAAGAGGAAATGACTGATGATATTTATACTTTAGAGATGCAACACAAAACTTAGAATCAATATTATAAGTTCTCCAAGCAGGAAAGGGCTGTAATGCATGATCTCCTTACTGATAGGTCTGTAAGAATAATGAAGCCCAATAAGGCAGGTGGGATGGCTATTTTTGACATTATAGATTATTCAAGTGCAATATTCAATATTTTGCACAACACTGACACTTACATACCTGTGTCAAAAATCAAGTGAACACTGACTATCATAGTATTGATTTGCTTTTGGAGGATTATTTGATCAGTAGTAGAATGGATATTGATATTAATATTTTTTAAGAATATCTAAAAACATTATTCCCACTATTGAAAAACAACAAATGGGAAAAAAACTGGAGCTATAACTCTATACTTTATTATAAAATGTAGCGCTTTCATCCACAATGCTACAGACGTCTTCAGAATAACACACCCTCCTCAGCACTCCCCTTTTATTTCCTTCAAAACCACATGAAACTTCAAATTACCATAATTAATTGCAGTGATAAAATAACATTCAGTTTCACAAACTATTTTTTTAAAAAACTTATGCCCCCACCATGATTAAACATTTCTTAAATGGAAGATTTCCTGAAAAACTTCACATTAAAAGATCCACATGAATACAAAATCCACATAAATAACAAACACTGCCAATGTGTATTTTGTGCAAAACCTCCTTCTTTTTTCCTTTCTTCTTTTTTTCTGAAAACATTTTTTATATGGCCATTAAAGCTTTTAATTTCAAGACACTACTAATAGATATCATATCATTTAAACCAGGGGGGACTGAAGCATTACATTTTATCTGCCACTTCAACTCTCGATATTCTTAAAATAAATTGCCAACCCTCAATCCTAACTCCACATGATCAATTACTATAAACTTAAAGTAGTTTGAGGATTATCTCTAATGTGTTTATACAGAGCATTCTTTGCGTCACCTTTTTTAATATCTAATTGAAAGATCAGTTTGAAAGAAATATAGTTGCAAATCATTGATGTGGTATATTTAGCATCTTGCCAACAATGTCCTGCATATTATGTGGGAATAACTCTCAAACAGTTCCATACTAGGATTTATCAACATGTTTATAGTATTAGAAAGATGGACAGGAATAACGCTCTGGCAAAACATGTGATTATTTTTCCACAACACACTTTGAAATGTGTGGTGATTGACTACGTAGATTTAGGACAGAAAGGGGGGGGGGTCATATAATGAATTTTTGGAGTTCAGGGAACTGCAATGGCAGCTTAAATTAAATACAGTTACCTCTCCTGGACTGAATGACTAATGTTCCATTCAGAGTGTGTTAAAACTAAAAGACAGTTCTGAATATTAAATAATTGCAGTTTCTTATGTGGTAATATGCAGTACATTTTATTTTTTTTTTCTTGTTGAATACAGTCCTTATTTTTTAGTATGGTATTTTTCACAAAACCATACATAAAAGCAACATTTTATAAAGCAAAGTATATAATAAACTAAAGAGGTATACAGAGCTTTATCAGAAATCTAATCCGAAAGAAGAAAAAAGAAACAGAAAAAGCATGTCAGTGTAAAAGTAGTAATTAATATCTTACATTATTGTTGACATACATTTAATTTCCTAACCTACAAAATGCTTGAACTCCTGCAATAATAAAAGAGAATGCTCCTTGTCCCTCTTGTTCATTGTTTTTTTCATTTAGAAAGAATGAATGCTGTCATTTCTAATTACTTGGTAGACATGAAATTATACCACAGATCTTATGAGTGAAAGCCATTTATTGGTTTACACTATGCAATTAGTATGAGTTGTTTCATAACTGGGTAAGTCAACTGGACTAGTCAGTCTTCTTGAAATGAGAGGTTTAATGGAATAATCACAGCATATTATCTCTCTTTAATGGTGTATAATTTTACTGAAATTTTATTCAGTTTTGATGCATCTTTCCACTGTTTTTGACATTCCAGCAAAAACGAAACCAACTGGTAAGCAGACCACAATTGTTCCAAAAGCAAGGGTATGCTGCAAGGGTTTTTTTTCTTCTTCTTTCTTTGATGATATATATATATATATATATATATATATATATATATATATATATATATATGTATGTATATATATATATATATATATATATATATATATATATATATATATATATATATATATGAACCCTTAATATATTTGCTTGATGACATATTTTCTAGGGAGTTCAAAAATTTCATACTGGACCTCCTTTTTTGAAAGATGTCCCTTGCAAGCCAAGAACTTAGTTCAGAATGCCATTCTTTAAGACTGGATGGAATTCATTTTCAGTGTTTTATAATTACTGAGTTTAAGCCCATATATAAGATCTAAGAATCTTAAATGTTATTTCTCTGCCAGATCTTTTATTAGTAAATTCTGAAATCAGTTTTAAGGGATTTTTGCAAATGAAAAAGTTATGTATTAGGGAAAAAAATCCCAGTATCACCATTTTAAAAGAATCTAATCTATATTGGGAGCTTTTGTTATATAAGAAAAATAGTCAATTTAAGATGGAATTTTTAAAATGTATATTGAGTTATAAAGAAAATAATTAAAATGGTGTTAGAATACTAGCTTGTGTGGCAAGATAGTTATGGAACGCTTCATTTTTATCATGATTGAAAGTGCTTGCATCACTGATCTTTGAACGCTATGAAATGCAGTTAATGAATCTGTGTAATTTTCAAGATTGTGTAGCATCTTCCGTTAGGGTATTAATTCAGTATAGATTGCATTCCTGAAACATGGTTACTGTTAAGACTGTAAGGCTCAATTCAGAATCAGCTAGTTCCTGAACAAAATCTGAGAAATGAGCAATAAATTTACTCTGTGGTATATGGGATCACCAACTCTCCAAAGGTATTTTATTGAATTAATGAATTTTGTAACTAAGGGAGTCAGTACAGTGGTTCTGTAAAAACAAATCCATCTGGGAAGTAACATCAATTTTATAACATTCAGTCTACAAAGAAGAAAAAAAGATAGATGTGCTCATCTTTGAATGTTATTTTAGTAGATTTCTCATATTGCTTTTCACGCATGATGGCATTTATGAACAAAGTGTTCTATGCCTTAGATCTGGTATACATTACAAATGCTTTCCAAAACCAAAAATAGTTCATGAGCACTTCTATATAATGGGGCTCATCCCTGTATGCAGTCTTACATCATTGTGTCACCTTACTACTCCCAAGCATTCTGGGATTCACAAGCAGATTTAAATCCCTGTATGCAGTCTTACATCATTGTGTTGCCATTCTGCTCACAGGCATTCTAGGATTCATAAACAGATTTACAGCTATGTAAGGATTTGTCCAATCCCCACAAATAACAGGAGATGAACTGCATAACAACTTTTGTAGAATTAGCAATAAAATACATTTATAGCCTCTTATGCTGATGTGCTGCTCATTTGACACAAGAAGATCAGCTCATATTGCAGCAATAAATGTGAAAAGCACACTTTTGTAGGGTAATACATACCTCCCACTTAAGAAGTCTGCTGTAAGGTAGTCAAACCTACTGCCACAATCACACACTGTAGCTACTCACAGCAGTGATTCTGTAATGCTCCATTATTTGGGGAGTATCCTGATTAGATCCTTCGGTTTTCATATATGGAAAAAAGAAGCACTACATATTCCTATTTACCTACTTTTGAATTGTATGAATCACTCATAGGAAGCTATGTGCACCATTGAGAGTGCCTTGTTTGCTGCAGTCACGTCAGTAGTGGGGGTGCCACACATCCCTAATATTACAACAAAATAAAAGGTGCAGAGGGGAATGGAGCTAGTATAACCAGTAATGCAGCTTTCAGCTGTGCAATTTGTCATTGACAATTTGTCCATTTCAGGTCTTCACTAGCTGACTTGGAGTTCAGTAGCAGACAGAAAGATACAGAAGTCAGGAACTTTTTTTTTGGGGGGGGCAATCCATAGCATTTGTGGTTGCAACATGTATAATGCTGGTGCTATATAGTTCCATGCTTCAGGTTGTCTGAAATATTAACAGCTATATTGCAGCTGTTTAGAGGTTTCCTTTTGTTTCTGTTGGGAAGAGGAGCAAGGGTCCATCAGAGAAAGAGTGTTTGGGAAATATTCCTTAGTGTGGGTTGTTGCAGTGCATGTAATGGCAGCTGTGTATACCATAACCAGATCCTGTTTACAATACTACTGATGCAGATGCTTTGGAATTTACTTAATGGAAATTGCAAGTTGCAAGGAATAGGTTTAATTTAGGGAGTGAGGACTGTGAGATGTCATGCCTTAGTGAGTTTCAGGATAATGATGTTAAGGGGCTGTTGGTATGGCGCATGGAGTTCTGTTATGAACTGACAGTGGATGTTTGGGTAGTATTGTAATTGTTAGATTGATCATTATAGTATTAGTTCCTTGAACAAGGGGCATTAAAAACTACCCTTTTATAAAAATATAGTCCATAATGGCTAAGCACAGGAGATATGCGTGTATTGTTAGATGGACATTGGAAGTCCCAACAGGGACATGGGTTTCCCCACAACAATGCGGTCATACCCAGGAAGCTAAGAAGAGTATAAACTCCCTGAAAGTTGCCTGGAGGATGGCCTGTCTGCATGGGTCCTGCCATAAGGGATCTGAGCAAAGATTCTTCACCCAAGAAAATTAATTCTCTCCAATCTGAGTGGTAGAGACTCAGCTAGAAAGCAGATGGGGGAAAAGCACCTACAGAAGAAATCCTGAGAAGAAAGCATTTGAGAATACAGAGTGGTACATAGTATCAACTCCTCCTTTGAATGCAAATATTCCATATCACAGTAGGCCTTATTCTGTGTCCAGTATGAGTTGGTTACTTGCAGGGATACTTTTCTTAAGCTCAGTACAAACTCCCTGTTGAAGCCTTTTAGCAACCTCTACAAAAATTTGATCAAGACTGACTGTGGGGTAGGTGAGACACTGAGTGTTCACTCAAGATCCTGTATTTTTATTATTCAAATGATGAAACACCCCATTAAAGGCATCAGTCATCTGATGTTAGCTTAAAATTGATCTTAGCCTCAGAAAAATGAACAGAATGCCACACACGTGCAAAGCTGCATAACAAACCTGTGTACCCTTTACTGCCACCATTGTATCCTGCTTCAACCCAGTTCACTAAAGTAAGATAAACATCTGTCTAATGCAAACTAAAGTACTAGCTTTAATCACTCTGTAGTTTTACTAAGGTAAGCTTGTGTCATAACCAGCATATGATACTGGATTGTACCTGCCAACATTTTTTCCCTCCAAGCTCTACAGATGAGACAGTAAATGTATGTCATTCAGTCAGCATAGCACCAATAAATTTCTGACAATTCTGCCACTAATACATGTAATTCAGAAACAAATAAATAGTCTACAGCTAGGGAAATGAATACTCCATGTTGTCTGGCTCAAACCAAAGTAGACATGCTTACTGTTAGGCAAATCAGAGCCCAAAACAGTTTACAAAGGGGCTCACACCACATTTCCAGAACTTACAGAGGATGCTATGTCACAGAAGGTAGCCAGTGAAAACAGCAATCTTATCATAAGCATTGTTTTCAGAGCTGACAATCTGTGGACTGCCGACAGCTTCCTAGATAACCTGTAATTTGTATAAATCCTGATACTAATCCACAAACTTCATTTTAAAATTTCTAAACACTCACCCAGGTTGAGACATAGGGCAATACTAAAATAAAAGATTGTACTGGACCTAGGTAGAGGGGAGAACTGAGATCTATTTGAGATGAATGGAATCCCCATAGCATAGAACCTATAATTTAGCAAGGGAACACCCAGGTATACTTACAGTCAGAAAACTCAAAACTGGACTACTAAATCATTTCTAATTGCATTTCATTAGTCAATAAAGCTTTGCCAATGAAATCAATAAGACTGTGAGATGGTTGCATGATCTAAATGTTAGCATATTTAGAGATGCAGAGCTACAGGATTCAATGAGGCCCACACACACAAACATAAACACACATGCTGTTTCTTTGAAAATGGATAATGGATTCTGTTTATTTAATAGATTATTTCCTTGTATGACTTTATACTATAAATCCTTTATAAATCTTAATAACAAAATTAACATATCTCATATTTCTCAAATTGTTTCAGAAGATCTTTATAGAAAAAGAATCACATCATTTGCAAATAACCTGATGTCAGACATAATGCGTGTTTCTGTACATTTCTTTCCTACTCGAGTCAGTGGGAGCAGAAAGCCAAGTGATCTATGGCCAAAACAAGTAGACGATGAGACAGAGAACACCCTCGCCAGGTGCAGTGATGCAAAGGAATCTCAACAAATGCCCAGCACACTTAACTCATTACAGCTGGGTGACGCCTGTAGGTGTTTCTGCAGCTTCATCTTACTGATGCCACAAGGCATCCAATATTGTTTGTTCATATTTGCACAAACAATTTCAAATCCATGCTAAATACAACGTATTAAAATATTTTATCTTAAAGCTTACACAATAGCAAACACACCTGTGTTTATATTTTACTTCTGTCTAGTGCAGGTAAAGATATATTAACTGTTGTCCATACAGTATTTTTTGTATTGTCATAAATTTCATATTTTTTCTAAATATCTCAAGAACTAAGTTACACAAACTGAACTCTTCAGCCTTATATGAAAGCTCAGATATTGTAAGTTATTTACAAAGTATTGCAAAGATAATAGTTACTGTGTTGACTTAGACTTATAAAATCCAATTTAAGCCCTTGAACCTAAAGAATACTACCACTATAAAAATAGTTTGGATTGAAGAGTTTGCCATGTACACTTCTTTAGTAACCCATACACTTCCAGCTATACAAACATTTGCTAGAAATGGGAGCACATAATTTGATTTTCTTAAAAAGTTTAGGCTCCACCCATAGGAAGTTACTGTGCAAACTTTCAGTGCTCCACTGGGAGAATGAGTTAAAATACCATATAAAATCCATCCACCCATAACCCTTTTTTTCTCATTTTTGTAATGGGGTTGGGGAGTCACTTCAACAGTGACAGTTATCTAAATCCAGGGTTCACACTTCCAGGTGGCTAACCCAACTGCAGCTTTTCTTCCACACCATGCACCTGCATGTTCACTCACACCTATGGCCAATTTTTAGAGTGTCCAGTCCATCTACTCCATGTCTTTGAAATGTGGGAGTAAACCAGAGCACCCAGAGGAAACCCAAAAAACACATGGAGGATATGCAGACTCTGCACAGAAGGAACCCCAGCTGGGAATCGAACCAGAAAACATATTGCTGTGAAATGACAATATTATCTACTGTACCACTGTGCCACTTTTTTTTTCCTATGATAAAGTGAAAATACCATAGAAAATGTAATTGCATAATAACATTTTCCTTGAAAGCCCAATATTCTTTGTACATTAAAAGAATCTCAAACAGGTACTGCCCTGACATCATACTGAAGACCTTCTCAATGTCAAATCAGAAGGCAACCATATGAATCAGACTTTGACTTAACAACTTAAGAGGCTCATTTCCTTTTGGATACAGGTCTCTCCCTTCTAGAGATATCCCATTTGGTCCTAATGAATAGAGCCTTTCTGTAATTTCCTTTAGAGGTGTCAGTGAAACCCTGGACAAAAATAATTGAAATTAAAAACCTCATTCAGGAAGTACTAGGCTCTTAAGATAATATCTTATGCACATTAATGAGAGAGCCACCAGAATCCAGCTACTTTCCTTCTTTCAAAGCCCAAACACGTGGTCTAAAATTAAAAGGGCTACTTACAACTTTTCCTGGTAAGATTAACTGAAGAAGATCCAACTTTCTTAGACAAACAGGAAGGAAGTCAACAGAATCCTGCCACTTCAGTCGTGGGTGGGTAACCACTACTAGAAGTTGTTAAAAGTGGCACATAATGCCCATTGAGGAATACGTAGGCTGTCAAAAATAGGATATGTCAGATAATCTTCAATTTCCCTAGGGCCTTGCAGCTTTTGCTATCTTGCTTAAGGCATTGGTGAGTGGCTGAATATAGACAACAGCACAATAATTCATGATCCAGCCTACACTTTATGTCCAAATGATACTGTTAAACCGCACCAATGAGAAAATAAATACCCAAACAAAAAATGAATAATCCAAAAAAGAGGCATTTTAGAATGACTCCTTCTCAAACTGGGTGAAAAGCAGTCTTTATTCAGAGCATAGTAACTAAACACATAACAGATGAGTGCCATTTTCACCACATACATTCGACCCATTAATCCTCTGTAACCACGCCTCCTGATTACCGGATTGAGAGGTATGCCAATATCTGATGGGGTCAGGCAGGGAATATCAGTGGCTCGAAGGAGGCTAACAACTCTCTTTGCAAATTTCATGATCTACATAAAGAAGGTGAAATAAAGATATGTCCAGTTTTTGAAGATATATTCTGACCAGGAAACAACACTTTATCCACCAAGATTCATTCAAATATTCTTAAATGTTAAACTGTGTTGCTCATGAGCAGCAGTGATGAGGAATGGCTAGAAAATGAAATGTAAAGCATATTTAGATATTCTGGCTCAGATGCATAAGCAGATATGGTTTCATAGCCTAGCTATGCAGTCCTTCACCTTATCTTTACAAAGATGAGATGGTATCATTTAGACCAATAATCCAAAAAAAGGCACTTTAGAATGACTCCAAATCAAACTGGGTAAAAAACAGTCTTTATTCAGCACACAGTAATTAAACACATAACACACGAGTGCCAGTTTTACCATGTAAATTCAAGTTCATTAATCCTCTGTAACCAAGCCTCCTGATAACCAGAAAATGAAGGCTTGGGGGCAGACCCAGCAACACAGAATAACAAATCAGGGTAAGCAATTCCACTAGTTGAGTTATTTGGCCCATCAGCTTTTTAATATCTCCAATGTCTCTACCGACAGTTGTCATGGCCCCCAGTGAAGAAGGAAGTCCTTCCATTCCTGCTCCACCCCCAAGGTTTCTTCTCCTGGTACTCAAGAGGCGTGGTTGCAGAAGATTTCCTGGTTCACCAGGGGCCATGACAATTGCAGGCGGAGACATTGGAGATATTAAAAAGCTGGTGGGCCAACTAACGCAACTAGTGGAATTGCTTATAAAGCTATGAATCCTGTATATGGTAAACTCTTTATTTATTTATTTTATTTGATTTGACAGTTGTTTACCAGGAATGTCTGACAGAGCTTGTGCCCTTTTTCAGCAATGGCCTGGGGAGAAAAGCTCTACAAAGTATTACATACACCATAAAATGTTACAAACAGTACAGTATACATGAGGTAATATAAATATGTATTATAATGCTTGGATTCCCACTTGTAGCATGGGAGTTTAAAAGGAGTTATTTACAAAAAAGGCAGTAAAACAATATGTTAAAGTCATTCATATATCTCCAATACATAAGGAATTCCCCACTTAAAGGGGAAGTAATGACACTTAACTCAGAGTTTAAAATAAGAATACAGAAAGTACCGTATATCAAATCTTAGTTCTTACAGGCAACAGCATGTACATCAGTAATCAGAAGAAGGGGGGACGTTGATAGAGAGAGCAAGTGGTAGAAAAACATACATACATAAATATGTATATATATATATATATATATATATATATATATATATATATATATATATTTATAGGGTATACCATATACACTTATCATTTATAACTAACCATGAATGATG
>NC_056748.1:571111215-571176215 GCF_019279795.1 Protopterus annectens
ATTTATCTTGAGGTTGAAGTTTGGTTACATGTTTTGTGAATGTGTAGAAGTCATACAGGATAGTGTCAATTAAGGCCTCATAAGCTATATATAGGGCATGCCATAGGCTTCTGTATAAAACAGAAAACAGAGTTAGAGCTTTAAGGTGTTCTGCTCAGGTCACAGAACTCAGACCATTGTTTTTTTTTTTTTTAATGAGGAAGGGTTGTGGTCTTTCAAGCTGAATCATGTGTTTGGACATGTACATGCCAGTGGAAGCAGTACATGCCAAAAGAAGTATTATATAATAATGAAGAAACAGAGAGGGGTGGCAGCATACCTGATACATGAAGATATACCTTTATTAATAGGCTGGGCCAAGAAGGAGGAGTTTCTAATGACTGCAGAAACATGATGGTAGCAGGAAAGTTCATTGTATTGATTTTGAGGGGCTACCTTTTATGTGGAAAGTGCATGAATGCTCATGTTTGAGAAAGATAACAATGCAGTACTTTTTAACATTTAGTCTTAGACACTAGTTCTGACACCATTTGTTTCTACATGTTTCAGCCTGTTCTAGGATCTGTAGCTTCTCTGAACAGTTGAAGCTAGCTCCTAGCTAGCAGTTATCTGCCACCCTGGCCAGCCAGAGACCTTGACATCAGCTTAGGCACGAAGACATAAATACCAAATAGGAGTAGTGCCATTAATGAACTGTGCAGAACCACACTGATATCAAACCTTTTATTGGAAGCTGTGGCCCTAATCCTAATGTGCTGTGTTCTATATTTGAGCCAGTTTGCTACACAGTGGATTACATAAAGATTTACATTTAGCTTGATTTGTTTATCTGTGATGCCTGAGTGTGGGATGGTGTCAAAGGCTTTGGCTAGGTCCAGGTATGCTGTGTGTAACAATTTAATCTTTTATAATGCCTTAGTGACTTGTTCAAACAAGTTAATTTCATTATGCAAGCATAATCTTCACTTCACAAGCCCAGAATGTTTTGAGTTGTGGGATTGTAAGCTGCTAATAACTTTGCTGATGAGGTACATAATCATATATTTTGTTTCATTAGAGACAAGGCTGGTGAGGTGTATTGTTCGGCAGATGTGGGACTGTCATTGTGATAGGGTATAACCAGAGCTATTCTCCACAAATCTCATATGAAGCCATTTGAGAGGCAGAGGTTGAGCAAACTTAAGAGCCTGTCTTATGGGTCTGTGTTTAATACAGACATGGAAGCCCCCAGCATGCTGTCAGGCCCCATCAAGCTAGTCTATTTTTATCTTTTTATCACCAATATAGCTTTAAAATTTGACAATCTTTGGAGATTTTAAAGAAATCTTGTGGGGGCTAGGGAGAAATGGAGTTTGAAGACATATGAACTAAATGTATCTGCTAATATGTCAGCTATGTCCACATTTTGAGTGGATGTTATTTTTATGTATCAACTCTGAGCAATGCTAATTAGACTTCTTAAATTTACAAACACAGTAGAAGAACTTGGGTCTATATTAGAACATTGAAAGTTTAATGGTTTGAATCACTAAAGGTCAACCTTTAATGATCGAGCCATTAAAATTTCAAATGTTCACAAAAAATAAATTAAAAAAAAAAGAAAATCTAAAGGGGGTAGTCAGATACGACATTGTCGGCTTTCAAGAATATAATAGGTAACTGAAGGACTTATGGTTGCCCCTGTTAGTGGTATGGAACTATTGAGAAGTTGAGGATTTTTGTTTGTAAATCTTGAACTACGAATAATTTGTCTATTCTGGTTTGTGTTCCAAATCTATGGTCTTTACAGGAAAATAATAAGGATTTATCATCTTTTACTTTAAAATTGTCTATTAAATGAAATTAATCAATCCATCTTTTTACAGTATTTTATATATCGGTATGGAATGTTAGTAGTGTAAACATTTTTTGACTTAGAAAATATCCAATGTTTAGTTACCCTTAAGAGATCCCAAACATGTCAGATATGTCATTTTGGATAAATTAAATGCAACTGAGGAGAATACACTAAATAAACCAACAACAAATAGATTAGTACTAAAATAATTTGACTAAAAGGACTCTGCAGGAGACAATGAGTGATTACCAATGAAATATGGATTTACTGTAGGTGTATTGTCTTCCTTTACTTTCCCACTCTTCAGCTCACCAACTTCAACTTACACTTATGAAAAGACATGGCTTATCAGTGGTATCCTGACTCTGCGTAGAGGTGCCCTACATTCTAGTGTGCAGTACTTTTACATATTTATAGATTTACAAAGCAGAGTCTAAGAATGAACTATGATCACCCTGACAATTCCCATCCTGCATAGGGCACCTCCTGCTTCCAGAATGGGCAATCACATCAGGTCTAGAATGAATGTGAAGGTACCTATATGGTAATCAAGACATACCTTTGGTAAGTATTAATCAAATAGTATTTAGCACATCTTAGAGAGTTCTCTGGGCAGTTAGAATACTCTTAAGCCTCTCCTCCCTTGACCAAAAACAGAGATTTCCATTTTTATTTTATTTATTTTATTGTTATTTTACATTTGTTGACCGGGCTAGTCTAACTGGATATATTTCCATTTTCAGTAGAGGCCCGGGGAGAAAAGCTCCAACATAGCACAAAATGAAATATACAACTGTATAACAAATAAAGTAATAGGTATTTGGAATAAAGAGAAAGGTTATAAAAAGTACAATACTAAGAAGGTGAGCATAAAGTCATATAACAGTCATGTGATCGTTTGATAAGAGAGCTACACTAGAGTTCATTGTTAGTTAACATAAATACTTGTGGTTATATAAGTTTTACAATGACCAGTTTTTAGCATACAGAGGGGTATGTAGAGTATGATTATGTATCCATAGGCAGTATGAAGATAAAAATAGGAAAGGTAGTAGATTAATCCGGGTTAGTGCAGGGACATAACCAGAGTGATTTTAGGTGACTTTTGAGTTTTTGCTTAAAGAGTGACAGTGAAGGTAGTAGTGTTAGATCGGTAGGAGGACGGTTCCAGTGTTTCCCAGCAGTATTGGAGAATAGGCTGTCACCTGACAAGTTATTGGACTTACTTATGCTAGCATGTAGTTTACTCAAAGAGCGTAGGGAATTAAGATTATTATAAGGGGTAATGAGGTTAGCAAGTATTGGAGTATTATTTGGTTGGTAAAAGATTTTATGAGCAATGGTGAGTTGGGAAAAAGTTAGCAGATTAGGGAGTTCAAGCCAGTCTAGCTGCTTTAGATTCAGACAGTGGTGTGTTCGAAATGCATTACCAGTGGCAAATCTGGCAATATTGTTATAGGAGTTAGATAGTTTGAGAAGATTATTTTTCTTTAGATTAGTATAAATAGGAGAAGCATAGAGAAGAGTTGAGATTAAGTGATAGTGGGCAATGGTGGTTCTAACTATGGGAGTTAAGAAGGGTTTGATTCGAAATAAGGAACTCATTTTTCTGTTCACTGTTTGAATGGTGTTATTTATATGGTTATCGAAGTTGAGGTTGTTGTCAATTGTGACTCCTAATAGTTTGGTAGTAGGATGGGGAAAGATGAGGGTACCATTGTTAGATTTAATAGAGAAGTTTATAGGAGAGGACCTATTGGTAGGTGTGAAGAGTAGAAGCTTGTTTTTTTTGGCGTTCAAAAGTAGACAGCATTTCAGGAACCAGTCTTCTAGTGAGTTGAATACTTTTTGAGTTAGAGAGTGTAGATTGGAAGTGGAGTTGGCAGAACATATAAGTGTGGAATCATCGGCATATTGAATGCAGGTGGCTTCAGGGACTGCTACATGAAGGTCGTTAATGAATAGTGAAAAAAGAAGAGGTCCTAAAATGGAGCCCTGGGGGACTCCAAGGGTGACTGGTAGGTGGGATGAAAGTTTATTTTCCCAGAGAACTGCCTGTTGCCTATTGTTAAGGTAAGATTTGAACCATTGTATAGCTGGGGTATCTAGAGCAAGAAGTTCAAGAGTATTTATATGCAGTGGATGATTAACCATATCAAAAGCCTTTGAAAGGTCGATGAAGAGAGCAGAAGAGAGGATGTTGTTATTACGATTCTTATAAATGGAGTCAGTGAAAGATAGTAGAGCGGTGGTAGTGCTATGAAATGGCTTAAAGCCATGCTGGCAC
Source organism: Protopterus annectens (assembly GCF_019279795.1). Taxonomy (NCBI): domain Eukaryota; kingdom Metazoa; phylum Chordata; order Ceratodontiformes; family Protopteridae; genus Protopterus; species Protopterus annectens. Next base: position 571,115,340 of record NC_056748.1, read on the forward strand.
TTAGCCAGTATTTCGTGTTTAGTTAGGTGGTCTAGTAGCTGGTGGTGAATGCATTTTTCCATGACTTTAGCTAAAGGTGATAGTAGAGCTATTGGTCTGTAATTAGAGTAGTCATTGGATTTACCACCTTTATGTAGAGGGATGATGTGGGAGATTTTCCAGATGTCTGGAATAATTCCTTCATTAATGGTTCTGTTAAGTAGGATGGATATGGGAAAGGCAATAACTTTGGCTGTTATTTGTAAATATTCAGAAGGTAACTGGTCAGCTGAAGGAGTGCAAGGCTTAAGTTTTAGTAAGATTTTATAGATGAAAGTGGTTGAGATAGGTTGAAATGTAAATGTTGGTAAAGATCCAGCTAAAGAAGATGGGAGCCTCGTGTTATCAGTGGAAAGATGGCTAGCTAGGGATTGTATAGTTTCTGTAAAGTAGGTGTTGAAGTTGTTGGCTATTTGATTTGGGGTATTATGATCAGCATCATGAGGGGATGATGTGCTAGAGTGACCAGGGTTGAGGAGCCTATTAATGTTAGTCCAAAATTTCTGAGGATTCTTTTGGTGTGTTTGTTGTAGCTTACAATAGTAGTTCTTTTTGTCAGAGAGTATAGCTTTTTTAGTTGTGTTTCTTAGCTGTCTAAAGGTTTGTTGTTCAGGGGAGTTTCTGTTAGTTCTCCAAATAGCCCAAGCTTTGTTTCTAATTAGAATTTTTTGAATAGTTTCTTTTGAAAGCCAGGGGGCTGGTTTGGATTTTATTCTAATAGATTGTTTAGGTGCATGCACATCTAGGATTGCAAGAAATCTAGAGGTAAAATATTCGACAGCCTCATCTAGTGGGAGTATTTTTAGAGGTTTCCAGTCACATGCATTGAGTTCGTTTTGGAATAGTACAGGGTCAAAGTGTTTCTTTGTTCATGAAATCCTGTAGGTAGGGGTGTTAGTGATGTCATTCCTTTGTCTTATTATATAAGTTAGAGTATGATCACTTAGATCATCTGGTAAGGTTCCTACATTATAAGTATGTGGGTGTTTATTTATAAGTATCCAGTCTAAGGTGCTCTTTTTTTTGGTTGGTTTGTTGATTCTGGGAGTTGAGTTGATAGTTTGAATAAAGCCATGGAGATTAATATGTGCGGACGGGTTATTAGTGTTGAAGGTTTTCCAGTCTGTATTAAAGTCACCTAGTATTATTGTTTCTTGTGGGTAAGTTGAGGACACCCAGCTAAGAATATCTTCTATTATAGTGTTGTTATTACCAGGGGGTAGGTAGATACAGGTCACATAGAGGGATTTGTTAGGGTTGATTTGAAGTTTGGAGATAAGGACTTCAGCCTTACTGTCCAAAGGTGGGTTATCAGTTATAGAGGAGATCTGTAGGCCACTTTTATAGAGGAGTGCTACTCACCCACCCTTACATTTTAATCGGTCTTGTCTCAACAATGTTATAGCCAGGGGGGATAATTTCATTATACTTAGTTCCAGGTTTTAACCATGTTTCTGTAAGGCAGAAAATGTTGAAGGAGTGAATATCAAGGAGAGCATGAAGGTGGGCAATTTTGTTATTGATACTGCGGATATTGAGATGTGTTATAAGTAGAGAGTTGGAGAATTTGGTTAAGGTTGGCAGGTTTGGGGACGTCGTGCAGTGAATATTTACTATAGATGCATTGGTTGGGCCAGGATTAGGGTGTATTTCCCCATCCCTTAAGGTAGGGCTTTGTGGTTTAGATATTGGGTTGTGTGAATAGTTAATTAGAAGTTTTCATTTTTTTATTAAAAGGTTGTTGTACTTAATGTGTGTGCATCAATGGTATTGAGGTGATATATAGCAGGGAGTGGAGATGATGTTAATGTGTGTATGGGAGTGAGAGATATCAACAGTGGTTGTTTGTTTTGGAGGGAGATTGTGGAGGGAGAGATTGGACTTTTCAAAATAGGTTAGGAGATAGGCTGAGGTCAGGACAGGTAAAGATATGGTTAAGAGTATTAAGTTGTTTAGGATAACTTTTACAGTAATTTGCATATTGTTATATATAACTATACAAATACAAAGGAGGTTGAGAGGGATAAGATAATAAGGACTGGTAGGAGTAGGAGAGACTTAGGTAGAGGAAGGAGTAGTGCTATTTGTGAAAATAGTACTATAAGTGGAGATACTAGTGAGAGAGTTAGAGGAGGAGGGTGTGGCTAGGTGGAGTAAATTGTTTGGAGTGATTAATTGGTTGGATGAGTGAGGGGGTGTGGTTTCGGAAGTATAAGTTTAGGACCACTGGGGGTGGGTGGGATTTGGGGGTAGGGTAGGGGAGCAGAGTGAGCCCGCAGGGCGAATGGAGTGGATTCAGACACATGCAGGTTTTGAGGGAGAACAATCAGTGAAGAGGGAGTTAAATCTAATGTAAGGTACATAGGAGTTGAGAGATTAAGATCGCAGAGTGAAAGGAGAGCTGTCTAAGGGCTGATTCAGAGTTAAAGAAATAGGTTCAGGAGTAACAGAGGTAAGAAGGAGTCAGAATGGCTTTAAAGGCTGATATCCAGGAGCAAGGTAAGTGAAGGAAAAAATAGGTAGAATGTTATTGCAGGTAAGGTAAGTAGGATCTACCATAAAGGGTTTTAGAGAGACTAGATAGAAGGGTTATAGCAGGTAAGGTAAGTAGGATTTACCTAAAGGGTTTTAGAGAGACTAGGGGTGGTAGAGGTGAGAAAAATAGATATGTAATTTGCAAGCAGGGGGGAGAGTTTTAGGTGAGAGGTTAAGAAGGGTAAAGGGAACGTAAGTATAGAGACAAAGTAGGAGGATTAATTCTAACAGGCAGGAGGTATTATAAGAGAGACTATGGCTGTTGATAGTCCTGCAGGGAATGCTTACTTAAACAAACTAAGACAGGATTATATTACAGTTTAAGACAAATAGGAGTATATGTACATACTTTCAAATGACTAATTCCTGCATCTCAAGGCAATGAAATATGGGAAAGACAAGTCTCTTTCCAATCTCAGGAGTAGGTATTCAGGTATCAGTATTCAGGGTTGACTCTGGGCCTCCAGTATTTAGCAGGAGACTGGAGCTGGAGGGGTGTAATTCTGGTGGAAGGGTTGCTTGCTTAAAGGAGGAAGAAAGGAAAAGGTTAAGTAAACTGCTCTATGGATACCCAAGCAAATTTACAGCAACAGCAGTATCACTCTGAAAAAATTAATAGCATTATATACACAAAAGATTGCAGTGTGTCAGCCAGTCATAAACTATAGCACATATTAAATATAGGTGTTTAAATGATCAAGATCATTAAGTAGTTTTAGGATACACTGTACACAAAATACTTCAAAGTAGCAGTATGAATAAACTAAAAAGCATATTTAAACAACATACATTAATATCTTTAGAATGGCACTTAGGCAACATTGGTAGCTTAAAATGGCACTTAGGCAACAGTACTTTTTCAGCAATAAGCAGCTGGCTAGAGTATGGAGTAGCTAGGCAACCTCTGGGTTAAGACATTCAAGTTAACTGAAGTTAATACTTTGAAGCAAGTCCAGCACTTTATCAACTAGGAGCCTAAACAGATATGCAGTTAATCAGCTGATAGAAATAGAGCAATGCCAGACTTCAGCATATCCTGAGGGTAGAAGCACTGGGGCGAGAGTTTTGCAGGACTAGTAAAGAAATTAATATAACAATTGAAAGGTTGTTATCTATGCAGATCCTACTGTGCAGACTAGGCAGAAGGCAGTGAAATATGGGGAAGACAAGTCACTTTCCAATCTCAGGAGTAGGTATTCAGGTATCAGTATTCAGGGTTGACTCTGGGCCTCCAGTATTTAGCAGGAGACTGAAACTGGGGGAGGGTGTATACTGGCAGAAGGGTTGCTTGCGCAAACGCTACCAGCAGGGAAAAATGCAGCAGCCAGGAGTGGGGCAAGCCTAGAAAGCACAAAAACATTTCCTTGTTTTAAATCAGTACTAATAAAAGAAATTCAGCAAACATAGGTAAACAGAAATAACATTCAGTAGTCCATCTTGTACATGACTCACAATCCATTAAACAAGTCAGTGACTAACATCAGTTTAATCAACATTATAAAAACAAATTAAAAATAATTTCCTACCTCTTTAAATTTTCTGATAAAGCAAAAAGTTAACAATAAGCTATTTTAACTAAAAGTATAAAGCATTTCAATTTTTCCTTGCATGCATACATTTCTACTTATATTGTAGTGCCAATAGCGGTCTTTGAAATTTGTACAATACTTCACTTCTTCAAATCATTCCTTTTTCAATTCAGGTTTTGTTTTGTCAAAACGGCAACAATATTTCAAGGGCACAATTAATATTTAGACTAATGTTTCAAATAAATAACTTGTCAGTTGCCAATTGAGTTAGTTTAGAATGTATGGTTAGTGGAAATGTAACATGCTGCAAAAATAATATGCATATTTTCATGTGCTCTAGAGACTGTCATATGCAAGTGACATATATAATGTAGCATATATAGAGCAGATAGCTTATGGATTCAGGTTGTTAAAGTAAATTATGCTTATTAATCAGGCAATTTCATTTAAATTCACAAGTAATTTGGGGACATTTCAGTTGAGTTTCCAGGAATGTGTAGTCTAATGTGAGTAACTGAGTCTACTTTTCCTCATAAACGTATGTCATAATTCAATAAAAAAAGCAGAGTCTAACATCTGTCTAATAATCGTTATAAAGACAAAGAATAGTAATTTCTTAGGTCTTCAAACTTTCTGATATCACAAAATGTTGACAGTAAGCTATTTTAACTGAAAGACTAAAACATTTCGATACTTCCTTGTGAATATATATTTTTACTTTTACTGTAGTGTCAAAAAAAGTCTTTGAAATCTGTGCATTACTTCACATCTTTCAAGTCATTCATTTTACAGTTCAGATTATATTTTGGCAAAATGTCAATAGCATTTCAAGGGCACATTTAATATTTAAACTGATATTTTAAATGAATAGCTATCAGTTACCAAGTGAGTTTGTACATAGTGTGAGGTAACTGCAAAGATAACATGTTGCAAAAAGTAATATGTATCTTTTCATGTGCAGTAGAGATTGACAATTTCAAGTAACATATAAAATGTAACTTTTACAGTGCAGATAGTTTGTGAAATCAGCATGTTAAACTGAGTCTTCTTCTTCTGGCTTTTCCTAGTTATGGGTCACCACAGTGGATCACCTGTCCGCTCATGATTGGCAGTGAAGTTTTTACAGTGTTGAGTTGCCAGCCCAGTGCCCAACCTTCCACGGAAGGCACACACATGCACGCACTCACGCCTAGTGACAATTTAGAGGATCCAATCCACCTACAGCATGTCTTTGGGATGTGGGAGTAAAGCGGAGCACCCGGAGGAAACCCACACAACCACAGGGAGGACATGCAGACTCCATACAGAAGGCACCCCGGCCGAGGATCGAACCGGAGAATCTCTTGCTGTGAGGTGGCAATGCTAACCACTGCACCACTGTGGCTGCACAGCATGTTAAACTGAGTAATGCTTTTAATCAAGCAGCTACATTTAAGTGCACATGTAGTTTGGTAAAATTTCATTTGTGCTTCCAGGAATATGTAATCCTATGAGGATAAATCATAAAATATTTACAATTATACAACGACCCCCCCCCCAGTAATATTCCAAAACGTGCATGCTGATTGGTCAACGTGCACGCTGTAAATCAGAGTTATAGTAATGGAAAAAGGTCCGGTCGCCCGGACTTTTTCCATTAGTATAACTCTTTTTTACACTGTCTCGCTATGTTAAACAAGTTTAACATAGCAAGACAGCTTTAAAAAAGTAACGGAGATCTTCCTATCTCCGTTGCTTTTTTGAAAGGTGTCTTGCTATGTTAAACCCATTTAACATAGCGAGACAGCTTTAAAAAAAGCAACGGAGATTCTCCGTTGCTTTTTTTAAAGGTGTCTCGCTATGTTAAACTCCTTTAACATAGTGAGACAGTGTGTAAAAAGTAACGGAGATCTTGCTTTCTCTGTTGCTTTTTTCAAAACTGTCTCGCTATGTTAAATGGATTTAACATAGCAAGACAGCTTTAAAAAAAGCAATGGAGATTCTCCGTTGCTTTTTTTAAAGCTGTCTCGCTATGTTAAACTCCTTTAACATAGCAAGACAGTTTGTAAAAAGCAATGGAGATCTTGCTTTCTCTGTTGCTTCCACCCACAGCTCTCATGTACTGCGTAAGCATACGCATATGCAGTACATCAGAACTGCCGCAGAATAGCAGACAGCTGCTGAAGGGCAGCAAGGCGGCATTATACAATGCCATTATTTAAGAAAAGTAATTCTTTTTTTCTTAAATAATGTCATTGTATAATAGCAATAACCCACTTCTGGATGTGGGTAATGCTGGATTTACCCACGGTTGTCTTTGTTTGGCCACTTGGGCTTCACCCTTGTGATCAAACCACACCAACCGTGGGTGAATCCAGCATTACCCACACCCAGGTGTGGGTTATTGCTATAATAGTCCTATTTCTTCTTTTTCTTTTGGCTTTTCCCAGTTAGGGGTCGCCACAGCGGATCACCTGCCCGCTCATGATTGGCAGTGGAGTTTTACAGTGTTGAGTTGCCAGCCCAGTGCTCAACCTTCCACAGAAGGCACACACTCACACCTAGGGCCAATTTAGAGTGTCCAATCCACCTACAGCATGTCTTTGGGACGTGGGAAGAAACCGGAGCACCCAGAGGAAACCAACACGACCACAGGGAGGACATGCAGACTCCACACAGAAGGCACCTCATCCGAGGATCAAACTGCAGAACCTCTTGCTGTGAGGTGGCAATGCTAACCGCTGCACCACCGTGGCCGCCCTATATAATAGTCCTATTATGTATTTATTTTAACTTGCTTAGGTTGTTTTTCATTTTAATAACTAAACAACATTACTTTTTCTTATTATTTGTTATCTGTGAGGCTAAATGCACTTTGCAGGTTCACAGTGTCCTTAGAAACTGCAGCAACTGTTTACTGTTGCTATGGCAACACAAATAGAATGTGAAGAAAGCTTCACTTCTCTTAACCAACAGTACATTTTCCCTCCTTTTTTTTTTTTTTTTTTTTTTTTATATATTTGTTAATACTAAAAAGAAATAATTCAAAGGACATATGTACATGAATGGAACATTTCAGAGTTAATCACAAACATGTCCCCATCCCAATAACAGTGACTATCATTAATCTAATAAATATTGTAATAACAATTAATTAAGTTCACTATTCCAATTAGTCTACCTTAAAACTAGATTATTTTAGACTATTATTTATCTATGTATCGATAGTGAGTTATTTTATATATACAGACTATATTAGTATAGTAAATAGGCTAGAATTTAGAAAGGGAGACTAGATGCAGTTAAAATAAATAATGAGAAAAGAGAGAAGAAAGAGAATGAAAAGAGAAAATTAAGAGAAAATACACATATACTATGTATGTTGATTTACAGTATAAATATTTTATGTGCTATATAACCCTCCTTCTGTGAAAGAAAAGTACCCTGTTTTACATATCTGAGGTAATGTGAAAACTCTCATGTGTCATCGATTTTTGTAAAATATAGATAAAGATTCCAGTAGTTAGTTACCTTTGTTTTAAAATTCCAGGCAGTAAAATTGGTCCTTTAAAGTAATGTTAAAACAATTCATATCATAGTAGATGCTTTGAGAGATTTGGCTGTAACAGTGTCAGTCTTTTGCTTCTTCTTTTTGACATCTGTCCAGACATTTGTTTCTTTTGTTCTCTTGAGAGAAGGTGACATCCAATCCATATCTTCTGGTAAAGTAATCACATTATTAGTTTTAATAAATGAAGAGGCTTCCTCTAATTCAATAAAAGTTCTCATCTCATTGGCATACAGTATTCTTATCTTAGCTGGATATGCAAATTTTGCCTTGATGAAATTTTGTTTCAGAAAATTTATCATTGGCCACACTTTTTTCCTTTGTTCCATTACTCTAGATGAATAGTCGTTATCAAATCTTATCAGGCTCTGTTTATATTTTAGAGGTGTCTTCCTCTAAGCAGATCTTAAAATCAGTTCCTTGTCCACGTATGAAAGAAATTTGATAATTATTGACCTAGGAGGAGAGTTTGTGTTAGTGGCAGGTTTTCCAAGAGCTCTGTGTCCCCTTTCAATGCCAAAGGAAAGTCTTTCTTTTAAATTTAAAAAGTCAGGGATCCAGCTTGATACAAAGGAAATAATATCCACATCTTCTGTGTTTTCAGGTAATCCGAAAATCCTGATGTTATTTCTCCTCTCCCTATTTTCCATGTCATCTACTTTATTAAACAACCAAGTGTTTTGTTTAAGAAGCAGTTCTTTCTGTGTTTCCTCTTCCTTCAGTCTGCTTTCTAAGTCGTTTATAGAAACCACTATTCCTGTTATCCTTGTCTGGTGTTGTAGCATTTCCTTGAGGGTGTCAGCCTGTTTTTTGACTGCTTGTTTTAAGATTTTCTAGGTTCTCTTTAAAATCATCCATCTTCAAAGATAACTCCTGCAAGGTAGATGCCATATGTTGTTCTTTAAGGCAGCATCCTGGTGAGAATTCCTTAAGTTGCTCATTTTAACAAGTGAATATATCTCCAAGCTTTTTGACAGGAAATTATTTGTAAAACTTCACCAAAGTTTCTAATTATGTAAATTAGTCCTTTATCTATAAGATTTTATACTTTGAAGAAAAAAAAAAGAATATTTTTCCTGTCTTATTTAACTAGTTCTATGGAGCTCTAAAATACTGTTGCTTTCATATAGCCATTCAGGCTCCTCCCAAGAAGAAGATTTTAATGTCTATTAGACTCCGATTGTTCTTATCTAGTAACTGTTCTAGATTTGGAAATTAATCCACTTAAGGCAGTTTTATTATCTTTCTTTGATTTCTTTCTGTACAACTCCATGCCACCTAACACAAGCTAAATAAGATGTCAGTTAATTGTAATCAGTAATGACAGTAGCTTATATATTCACATTTTTCAATTAAATTTTGATCAAGGACCATGTTTAACCAAATCTCCTTCCAGTAAAACAGATATATTTCTTACTGTTTTGTCATAGATATATTTTGCTTCAGTTGCTTGAATTTTAACAACTCTGTTGCTGGTTATGTACCCTTTGTAAGACCTCTCTTGCTAGTCATGTGACCATCAAGATTTATGCTAGCAACAATCCTGCATATTGCAGAGGATCATTAATGTATTGTAACAAAGGTAAGTTGGTAAGTTTTATTTTGATAGTAACACTTCCCCAGATAGTCTTTCTTGTTTTAGTCATTCTCTTTATTTGATTAATCAACTGTGTGAACTTAAATTTCTGTATAAATGTATATGTTTTGTCAAAATGTCAAAGTTCCTGGTTGGATAATTGCAGATCCTTATCAGTCACTACTTTCCCAGCAATTTTGTGTATTTCTGTAGCATTAACACAAATTGTGCTACAGTACTTTTCAGCTGAACAACTTCTGGGTATATGGAATAGTAGTCTGTGCACAACAAGAAACTGATGTTATTTACTGGCAAAGGGATAGGAAGGGTGAGGCAGAGTGTGAGAAGTCTAGAAGTCTAGACTGTAAACCTGTAGTGAACAGTTTCTGTTATAGTCATAAATAAATAACATTAAGAATTTACCTTTTATGCTTTCAGTCAGGAACAACAGTTCAGGGTGTGCAAAGAGAAACTTTATTATTACAGCGCTGGGAGACAGTCTTCATAGCAGATGTCAAAATAGTCTCTCTGAAGAGAGACAAACCACATTTTTTATACATTTTCCTTACCAAACCTGGTCATGCACTTCATTTGGTTACAATGACTCTAGCTAATAGAAAACTTTGCAAATGTCCTCATCCCTCGTGACTTTCGCCTTGGACTTTACATGAACACTTTTCTATACATGATCCACCCTACTTCCTAGGGGTCTTGTTTCTGACCTTGGATGTTTTAAACCTGCCCTAGCAACAACGCTCTCCTAGCCTGGAGGAGTTAGGCTAACAAATTCCTTTTGTAGTAACTAACATGCCTTCTTCATGCAACACATACTTTTTCTTTATTACATATTAAAAGAATGCAGTTAAGAAACAGCAATACTGTAGCTTATGAAACTGTATTTTTCCCAACCCTGCATACAAATTATATTTGTTCTTTTTTTAAACAATCATATTATAGCATCATTAATAAACTAAAATGAATATACATTTTAATAAGCTGGTCTTGTCCCATAACAGTTTCCTCCCTCTGACACTATCAGTGTCATACCATACTTGTAATTATATTTTTATTTTTTATTTATACGCCTCTACATCATAATAGCCATCATCATTTTTTGTCAAAATAGAACTGTCATTGATTTGTGCATGCAGTGGCATTTTATGTGCAGGTGAGGTTAAACATCTTGTAATCACTGCCTTTAGAATAGAAAATACCAAAATGATCACACATAAAATAAAAAGTACAATGACAATACTCTGGATTATGTTAGTTTTTAGGTTTCCAGAAATACTGCCCAACCATCCAAAAAGTGTCCATTGGATTGATGTGCTGTCCAAGTCTTTGGCTCTTTGTTCCTTGACATTTGCCACTTTTTCCTGTTTATCATGATAGTCACTAATATAGGAACAGCAATGACTCCTTATGAGGGCACATGACCCCCCCTTTTGCAGCAAGCATTATTTCAAGTGCCATTCCATTTCGCAACACCATTACAGTAATTTCTTGATTTGCCATTCTGATATGATGTGAAGTTTCATTGGCCACTTCCTGTAGAATGTGGGCAAGCATGGTGATTTCAAGCATTGTCCTTTGGACTCCATACCCAGGATTAAAAACTGAAAATTCTTGCTCTGCCCAGTGGATTGCTCGCTTATTTCTCAGTCTTCCTGCTGGTGGGTGTTTGAAATGTTGAATAGCAGGAGTACTATAGACTACAAAGCAACATTCAGACCAGTATGTAGGCAACCAGGGGTAGGCACGATTACCACAGAGGTAGTAACGGTCACTTATCATGCCCATGCCATGCCCCCAGTCATAGCTTTTTAAGTGCAAAGAGTCTAACACACTTTCTTGTCTGGTGTCATTACATTTGCTTTATTCCACTGGTACAGTCCCATTTTCACCATAACATGTGTCTCCATGATGTGTGGTTGCAAGTTGAAGAAACACAACCTTTGAAAAATTAGTTACATTACACCAGGTTAAGCTGATGTTATTAAGATCCTTTTCAAATGGCACCTGTGCTGCAGGGATGGGAATCATAGGAATTCCTGCCTTAGAATGATGAGGTATATATGAACATATTCAGCAGTTTGTTTTGTTTAGATTTTTGACATACTGCAGAAGGACCAGCAAGAAACTGTTTTTTCTCGACCAGTTTATAGAAGGGAACAGCAGCAGAAACAAAGTAGAAGTACCTATTGTCACTGGATTCATCATGGACTGCTACTGAAGTTGACCTTCTCACTGGGCAGATGATTTATCTGTCACACCTTGATCTCCCTGTGTTGGCTGTGATGATTTATCTGGGGTTCCCACTCGACAGGTCTTTTTGCAAGGAAATGAATGAATCCACGTTGGCAGTTCTGCACAGCAAACTGCAGTCAAAGTGGTGAGCAGGACCTGAAAAGACCCCTTCCACCTCGGGCTCAAGCAGTTTTTTTCTCTAGAAAATGTTTACATACACCCAATTATTCAGTTGTAGTTGATGACAGGGCTAGCCAGGAGGCTTTGGTAATGCTGCTCTTACTGTTTGATGATATTGCTGTAAAATATTAATGAGTTTCCTACAATAAGAAATCATAGCATCATCTGAAAAAGTTAAATTGGCATTTCCCACTGGAGAGGCAGCTGGAAGGGCTATGGGTCTCCCCATTAATATTTTATATGGACTCAACTTTCTGGTGGCATTTAGTGAGGCCCTCATATTCATTAATGCTAAGGGAAGGGCTTTGGGCCACTTTAAGTGGGTTTTAGCACAAATCTTTGAAATTTTATTTTTAAGGGTTTTATTTACCCTTTCTACTAATCCATATGACTGGGGATGGTTGGGACAGTGAAGACTCAATGTAGTATTAAAAATTGTACACAGTTTTTTACACAGTGTGTTATTAAAATGTGTTTTCTGGTCACAGTTAACAATGCTGGGTATACTGAATTTCGGTATATAATTATACAAAAAAAGTTTTACCATTGTAACTGCATCAGCTGTGCAACATGGGTAAGCTTCTACCCATGCTGAGAACATACACACTACCACTAAAATAAATTGTAAATGATTAGTCTTAGGCATTTGGATGAAGTCTAGCTGTATGTTAACAAAAGGTCCCCAGGGTGGAGGTAAACATGCAGATTTGCTGTTGGCATGTTTGCTTATGTTATATTCCATACATATACTGCAATGTTGTACATACTGAAGTATCAAAGAGAAGACATGAAGGGTATACCATCTTTGGGTAATTTGATTAAATAAAGCTGTCTTACCTGTATGGGCCTGTAGATGATAGACCCTTACTAAGTAAGGTAGCAAAGAGGCAGGCACCATCATTTGGCCATTTGGATGTTGCCATATGCTGTCAGAGGATTTGTTTTACATCTATTTTTGAGCCACCTCAAAACTTCTCCCTGTGATGCTTCAGCTTGAAAAGCTGACAACGTTTTAAAATCAAACACATCATTATTGTTGCAGTTTGTTATTTTTAACATACACAGATTTTTGCAACAATTTACTGCTGCTTGTTTAGCAGCTTGGTCTGCTAAGTTGTTACCTTTTGTAACAATGTTTAACCCCTTTTTGATGTGCACAGCATTTGATTACAGACTTAGGTAGCAAAAGTGCATCTAACAATGATTTTATGTTCCCTGAATTTTTAATTTGATTTCCTGAAGAGATCAAAAACCCTCTCTCTTTCCAAAGTTGCCCCAAATCATGTACCACCCTGAAAGCATAACGGCTGTCTGTAAAAATATTGGCCACCTTATCTTTGGCTATCTCACAGGCTTTTTGCAAAGCCACTAGCTCAGCTATTTGAGCAGAGTGAACACCTTCTAATCTTTGTTGCAACAATATTGTTTTTTTTTGGTGCAGATGGCTATTTCTGAGAGTAGTTTCCCTGTTTGATCTCTTCCACAGGAGTTGTTAATGAATAAGTTCACTTAAGCATTGGTTATAGGAGTGTCTTTTCACTTCTCCCTAGGAGAAAGCAAATAGTTAGTTACACACACACACACAATCATGGTCTTTACCCTCCTCAGCAGTAGGCAACAGATATGCAGGATTTAGAACAGGACAGTGGATTAGAGAAATAGATGGATCAGAAAGAAGTATAAGTTCATATCTACTTAGATGTGCAGTTGAGAGTGGTTGTGTTTTTATTTTAAGCAAAAGAGATGACACAGAATGAGGGACAGCTACTGTGAGATCATGCCCAAGCACCAACGTTTTTTGCCAAATTAACTAAAATGGCAGCAGCAGCAACTGCCCTTAAACAGGGTGGAAAACCTTTTGCAACAGAATCAAGTGCTGTGCTGTAATAAGCTAATGGATGATAGCTGGCCCCATGTTTTTTGACCAAGTATTCCTTGAGCAAATCCATTTCTTTCATGACAAAATAAAATAAAAGGTTTATTATAATTTGGTAACCCTAAAGCTGGTACAGTAGCTATAGCATACTTTAAGTTTTGAAATTAATTTTCTTCTTCACGCATCTATGTCATAACATTGACAGCTTAGGTTGTCGAATCCTAAAACATTGACACCTAAGTGTCGAACGTTAACAATAGCGAACGGCCACATCATCAAATTCTTTCCTCAGGAAAGAATTCGGGTGGCCGTCCATAAACAAAATACACAAACACACCCCCTAATAAAATATACCTTCTCTGAGATTGCTCTACATTGGGGGAAGGGCAAATCCCCGATAACGGTCACGCAAATTCTTTCCCGAGGAAAGAATTCGATGATGTGGCCATTCGCCATTGTAAGCGTTCGATGCTTAGGTGTCGATGATTAAGCATTCAATAAACTAAGCTGTCGACATTTCAATAGGAACCTATCTTCACTGTTCCAAAGGAGAGGATCTGGTGTATCCTGCTTTAAAAGATTTGTCAAACGTTTGGCAATTTTTGTGTAGTTAGGAATCCACTGTCTGCAGTATCCTGTCATACCTAGGAAAGACCTAAGCTGTTTCTGAGTAGTCGGTCGTGGGGCCTTAAATATTGCATCAATACCAGAAGGTAACAGTTGCCTGCTACTCTGAGATATTAAATGACTAAGACAACATACCTGAGATGACCACAGTTGTAGTTTTTTTTTAGACACTTTATGTCCCTTTCCTGTCAGAAAATGCAAGGTATTCTGCTGATTTTGTTGAAAGGAGTTTGATGCTATCAGTAAATCATCTACATATTGTACTAACATAGCCCCACCCAGAAATGTCACATTCTCTAAATCTTTTTTTTTAGAATTTGAGAAAGTAATGAAGGAGATTTAGTATATTCTTGTGGCAACCACATGCATGTATATTGCTGTCCCTGATAAGTGAAACTAAACAGAAACTGACTGTTAGGGTGAATAGGTATAGAAAAGAATGCTGAACATAAATCAATCACAGAAAAGTAACTAGCTGTAGGTGGTATGCATCTCAGTATTGTTGCTGGATTTGGAACAACAGGAAAAGTAGACAATACTCCATTATTTACATTCTTTTACAAATCTATAAGTATCCTTTCTTGGCTTTTTCACTTGTAAAATAGGAGTATTACAAGGGCTTTTAGCTAGTATTATTATTATTCCTTGCTGTATTAGAGACTGAATTACAGGTTTGATTCCCTGCTCTGCTTTGGGCTTTAGTGGATATTCTGGACCTTTAGGGAGAGGTTTTGATGGATTTAGTTTTATTTTACTGTTTTGATGATTTCAGTATACCTACTTTATTTGCATGCTTAGCCTGCAAGTTGGCAGGTACCTGCTCTAGTAACTCTCCATCTACTTGTATGCTTCCAGCAGGTTGTTCTTCAGCTTTTGTTAAAACTTCTAGTACTTTTCTCTCTGATTCTGTTGGAACATTTACATACATGCCTTCTGGGGTACAGTAAATAGTACAACCCAGCTTACATAACAGATCTCTTCCTAGCAGGTTTACTGGTGCAGTAGTACTCAAAAGACAAGAATGCTTTTTTTTTTATCAGACCTAAAGAAATGGGGATAGGTTCTGAAACAGAATATGTAACCGTAGTATTTGTTACTCCAACTGCCTTGACTTTATGCTCTGATACTGGTATTTGACGATCTGGAGTAATTTTTAACACTGACCAAGTGGCTCCAGTGTGTGCTAGAAATGTTTTTTTTTTTTTATTTATTTTCATTTTACTGTAGGGTCCATTTTGATCTATTGGCAGTAGAGTATTAAGATTTCCTTCTGTGCTATTTCCTTGACCTAGTCATTATGGAGCTTCCTCCCAATCTGAGGAGGTGGTGGAGGAAAAACTGAATTATTATAATTTGGTTGCCATTCCATCAAAGTGTCTTGGACTCTTTGCATGTGCCTTTGTGGGCACTCCCCTCTCCAGTGTCCTGCTTCTCCACAATTAAAGCAAGATGTGTTAAGTGAAACTGGTGGGGCACTGCCAGCTAATTGTTTCCAACCAGCTGGACCTTGCTCCCCTCAACCAGCACTTTTGCTAAATCCTCTAACAATTTCTCTACCCCTTCCCCTGCTTTTGCCTCGATCCCTTGGTTTTCCAGCTGCCCAATTTGTAAAGTTAACAGCTTATGCTCGGTATGCTTACTTTGTTTTTCCTTATACTCTGTACAGTGATTTGCAGCTGTTAAATAAAGACTCCAAGTCCTTCCCTTGCCAGTCTATGAGCACTTGCTTTATTTGATTTTGTACAGGAGCTTGCAGCCCCTACACAAAGGCTGCTGCAATAGCTGGCTTAGCTTATTCTTTTGGGTCTCTTATTTCTGAATGTCTAGCAAATACTGTTTTAAGGTGACTCAAATAGTCTGCAGGGGCTTCCCCTTTAGTTTGTTTACATGCCTGTATTTTAGACCAGTCAGTCCTAACTTGACACACATCCATAATCTTGCTTAACAATGCTGTTTGTTTATCTGTTAATGCATTTCCTATGAGAGTGAAATCTGTTATTTCAGCCTTTTCCAGTAACTGCTTTCTTCTTTTATTTGAAGTAACTACCCTCAGCAGTTGATTTAAATCAGTCAAAGTAAGATTGTAACATTCTGTTATAGTTTTTAATTCTTCTTTGAATTTTAATGGATCTTCTCTAATGTTTGGAAAATTTTTAGACATAGTATGTAAATCAGCAGGGGTCCCAGGATGATGAACAAGCTCCCTATTGTTAGACCCCAAAATTTCCCTGAGAGGTGCCAATAGATCCTCTCCAGAAGTTGTAATCTTTTGTTGTACCCTGTCATGTGAGCGTGCATGGTAAGATATGGGAATGTCAAATACTAATGCCCCTGTTTGGGAAGTAGAAGCTATTTGAGAATGTAAGGAAGAAAAATCCCCCTCGACTGCAGATGCCTGTTCAGAAGATGAAGATTGAGCAGGGGAACCAGTATGAGATGTACTAGTAACATGCAAACTGGATGTCTAATGGACAGTAGACCAAAAGGTAGGGGTCTGAGAAACAAAAGACTCTTGTACGGGAGGTACCCATGCTGGTGCATATGGGAGTGGGGATGCAGTAGCTACTGGAGGATTATTATCCTCTTTAGAAGTTTTTGCTTTTTGGCCATCCTCAATTTGTTTCAAACCTGCTAAGACAGGATAAAGGGATCCCTTTTTACTGGTCTGTACTGACTTTTTAACCTCTTTTACTTGTTGCAACAAATTTTTATTAACATCCTGCGACCCTCATAATGTTGACTCTTTTTCCTTTTTAAGTGCCTGTACCAAGAATAAAATGCTGTCATTTGTTCCCCACTTACTTTGCTTCTCTTTTCTTCCAAAATACCTTTCAATGTCAGCAATTTAGTCTTATCATAAGTTCCATTTAATGGAAATACCCCACCAGAACAATTCTTAGTAAGCCGAAACCAGTCATGCAAATATTTACAACTTTCCATCCCATAGTTAAAATAAATAAAATATGCAGATGTTCCCTTTTCAGGGATTTGATCTTGCTTGCTTATCTTTGCTCCCATTCTTCTTATTTTATAAATCAGTAATAAAAATGTTGGCTTACCTTACAACTCCTGGATTCTGGCAGTTCCGAAGACAGAAAATAACTAAAATAACTGTAGTATTCCACACACCATACAGGGAGTGAAAGGTAGGAAGTCTGTCGGCATGCATCAACAGAGGAGAGGTTTTGATCAGCCTTTTACCATAGCACCCCTTGCTTTTGTCCCTGTGCGAGATCAAATGTTACAGCTCCAGCATTGCGGTCGGGATAATGGGGTGGATAGGTACTGTGTCCAGAAATGATCACTCTTTCTGACCTTCTAAGGGTACTTTCACACAATCACACTAAGTCCCAGCGTGCTTTGGGTTCGTGGATTTATTTTAATGCATACCTCTACATCCTGTCATGTGGTAGGTTCATGAATTTGTTTTAACAGTATATAGTCTTATGGCCCAGTCATGCTATGGGCTCATGAACTTGTTGTATAGTTTACATCCCAATCATGCAGTGGGCTCATGAACTTTTGTTAACTTTACAGTCTACTTCCCAATCATGCGGTGGGCTCATGAACTTGTTTTAACGTTATCTTTAACTTTTAACTTTTTCTTTTCTTTCTCTCATACACTGACAGAATAAAACATCTCTCATACTTTTTACCTTTCAATTCTGAGGGTACTGCCCTCAACACAAGGCACCTCCTTTTGTTAATTTGTCCTTTACTGTATGTACACATACATTTACTATACTCATTTGCTGCGGGGTCCTCCTACTATTACTTGTATACCTTATAAACAACTCAGTCAAACAAAAACACAGTCATGCACTTACATTTTGCTAAAATTCTCTAAAAGAAAGAAAGAAAAAAAACGCAAACAAACCCTTTCCCCTTACAAAGCAATTTCCCTGCCAAGGCTAGTGTGTTTGCACACCCTGAATAACTGCACAACTGTGTCTCTGAATATTCCATACAAAACAGTGTGGAATTCACAGAAAATCTGTGATAGGCCCTATTCCAGAACTGCCCTGCAGCATTACCAAAGTTCAAATCTGAGTCACAGCACCAAATTGTTATAGTCATAAATAAATAACATTAAGAATTTACCTTTTATGCCTTCAGTCAGTAACAACACTTCAGGATGTGCAAACAGAAATGTTATTCTTACAGCGCTGGGAGACAGTCTTCATAGCAGATGTCAAAAGTCTCTCTGAAGAGGGAAAAAACACTTTTTATATACTTTCCTTATCAAATCTAGTCATGCACCTTCATTACGTTACAATGACTCTAGCTAATAGAATACTTTGCAAATGTCCTCATCCCTTGTGATTTTTGTCTCGGACTTTACATAAACACTTTTCTATACATGATTCACCCTGCTTCCAAGGGGCCTTGTTTCTGACCTTGGATGTTTTAAACCTGCCCTAGCAACAATGCACTCCTAGCCTGGAGGAGTCAGGCTAACAAATTCCTTTTGTAGTAACTAACATGCCTTGTTCATGCAACACATACGTTTTCCTTATTACATATTAAAAGAATGCAGTTAAGAAATAGCAATACTGTACCTTATGAAGCTGTATTTTCCCCAGCCCTGCATGCAAATTATATTTGTTCTTTTTTTAAACAATCATATTATAGCATCATTAATAAATTGTAATTAATATACATTTTAATAAGCTGGTCTTGTCCCATAACACTTGTAGCGAACAGTTCTCTAGCTGTCAGACTTTTTTTTTTCAAAAGGTAGCAGCAGCAAGTATTGGTTTGCTACATTATAATTTGTCACTACTTTAAGAATCAGTCTGACAGGTCACAGACAGACAGCATGGGGGCTCTAAATGGGCAAGTCACCTGAGGTGCCAAATGTCCTTACTACAACACAGTGTACCTAAACAACTTCAACAATAGCAGTTGTTAAATTTCATTTGCTCCTCTTTTGGATTCTGGTTCTTAGCATGGCACATAGTCCACAGTCATGAGTCATCTGATCAGTTTTAACAGACATATTTGGTCAGTACATAATGTTACATAGTCTTTCTTTGCACTCTGTCATTCCAAGATGTCTCTTGTGAATATTTGCCAGCATTTGTTTATGCAGCTGTTTAAGGATAATCTGTTGTTACTTTTGATACTAGTCCTTATACACATGACAGCTGTCTGAAAGGACATTACTGCTTGAAGTATGGGTGCAACTACTACTCTTCATCCAGCTATCCCACCATGATAACATCTTGAGATAACGCTAAGTCAGTTGTCATAGTGTGTAGAAATTTCAGACTTATTCTAAGTCAAACATAATTGTGTTATGATCTATTTTACCAGTAAGAATTCCTCACGCAGGTCTTCTTTTATATTCCTTTACACAAGCTCTGCTGAGATGAACAGGTATGTGAATAAGCTATCCTGTCATGTGGTACAC
Source organism: Protopterus annectens (assembly GCF_019279795.1). Taxonomy (NCBI): domain Eukaryota; kingdom Metazoa; phylum Chordata; order Ceratodontiformes; family Protopteridae; genus Protopterus; species Protopterus annectens. The sequence continues at coordinate 571,134,909 of NC_056748.1, forward strand.
TCCAAGTCATATTTCTGCAGTATAGTAATAATTTCTGTAGTCTTAATGGTGTTATCTAAAGATTTTGTAAAGATAGCTTGAATGGTATGTGGTCAGAAGCCGTGGTAATCCTTTTGTCCTGGTCCACTTCAATAAGCACACAACACTGAATGACATTTGATGACCTTTATTAAACATCCATAAACATGATTGTTAAGCAATAATTATAAATTTAAACCAAAACATTACACAGGTGATAATAACATCCATGAAAGGAAACATAAAATAACCATAAGGGCAGCGTCCCCCACTTGCTCACTTATCTTTAAAGTATCAAGGCAGCGTTACCCTGCTCACCTTCAATTTATTGAATTACACCACCATTCAAATAAGAAGCTCTGCTTGCTTATTAACTTATCCAACAAAGCAACCACTCACTTTCCTTCCCAGCTTATTGAATTGCAAATCCAACACCAGAGGGGGAACAGAAGAGGGCAAGCCTCCCCCTCTTCTCCACCCACCAGCCTGACCAGGCTGTTCCCCCACTCTCCATCCAAACTTCCAGCAATCTAACCACCATTAAGGCAGTCGGTCAAATATCATTCTGTGTACCCCTCCCTAACCAAGCTGGATCCAAATCATTACCTCCTAATCCTATACATACTAACGTAAACAGCCTACCTAACCACCGAAAACAAGCCACTGACCCCTCACCTACGCTAAGGTAGCAAACCATAACCTCATCACCTATCATAACTACCGCCACGATGTAATTAAACCATACCACCCTACCACAGGAAGCCTTGTAATAATACCATGAGCCTTACCATCGACTGAACCCACTACTAAACTCACTGCCACTGAAGCCATGCTGAGCCAAATGCATACCACCATACCACATTGCAAACCCATAGAACCACCCAAGAAAAACTGTCCAATGAATGTAAAATTCTTCTTAAATCACTTCTAAATACCATTTATTAAAATGCTACCATCAAACCAACTACCCATTATAAACACTAAGAGACTTAAACCACCATCATGGCCGGTAGTAGTATGACCACAAAAACATCACCATCATGGCCATTATCACTAACAATAGACCAAGACAAGCAAAACTAACCAACACAACATACCAAACTATATAATTCCCAATGCCACCATGTCACTTAATGTCTATGACATGCTATTACTGTTCAGAATATAGTGAACCAACCCAGCACAGTCTATCCTGAAACTGAAGTAACTCAAAGCTAAGGTTCTCGATTTCAACAATTGGCTAAGTTTCTGGTGTCATTCAAAAGGCATCCAGTGTCTGTCTGCCTGGGATGACATGCTCGACAAACCATGCTGCTTCGCTAGAGATGGCTTACACCTGTCACTCTTAGGCTTTTGAATACTGGCCAAGGCTCTTGCCACCCCCATAGTGCCTTTTTTAGGCAAGGCTCAAAAGAAAAACCCACCGCTGTAAATAGCACAAGTAACAAAAAACTGAGGGTAATGCTACTCAATGCCAGAAGTCTAAACCTCAAAATGCACGCACTCAAGGCACTCCTCAGTATGGAGAAAATTGATATATGTGCAGTAACAGAAACCTGGTTTAAGGCTCCAGAGAGCACCCCAGCACTACCAGGCTACAACTCATACCATACATTTCGGCCACAGAACCCGAACTGAAATACAAAAGGCGGGGGTGTATCCATATTCATCAAGGATACCCACACCTCCAGGTTAGTGGCACAGCACGATGCTTCAGAGATCATCCACGTGCAGCTAACAATGGACAAAACTGCAATTCAAATTGTACTTTGCTACAGATTACCCACCATGTCCCAGGACCCCCATTCCACATTTCTGCAAACACTGGGAAACATAAAGGTCCTACCAAACACCCTAATATTGGGTGATTTCAATTACCCAAACATTAACTGGGAGAACTACTCAAGTACTAACTCCCTTGCCCAACATTTCCTAGTATTTGTAAACTCAAATTCCCTGTTTCAGCTGGTCAACACTCCCACCAGAGGTGACAACATATTGGACCTGGTCATCACCAGCATAGGCGACCGGTGTTCCACAACGGAGGTCAACCCCTCACTGGTTAGATCTGACCATAAACAAATTACTTTCAATATCCACATTCTGCCCCCACTCCCAGACAAGGAAACCACCGTGAAAAACTTTTCAAAAGCAACTTCACATTACTTAAGACCGAGGTGGAAAGTTTCAAAGCCCCCAATCTAAAGGATAACGCTGTCCAAGCTGCAAAATCCTTTACTAATGCATTCTACGGGCACCTACAAAAATGCATGGATCGTGCTATCCCAAGACTCACTCCTCCAAGAAAAGGAAACCAGTCTGGTGGACTCCTGCCATAAACAAACTATACAATAGAAGGAGGAAAGTAGTACAGAAAAGAGTAAAATCCCAAGAAGGGAAGACATCCAAGATTAGTAACAGCAAGAAACTACGATCCCTCATAAAATCATCCAAGGCGAACTTCGAAAGAAAAATTGCCAAAAACTCCAAAGATAACCACAAGGCATTCCTTAGCTATGTCAAGAATCTAAGTGAGAATGCTCAGATCTCCTCAGAGTTAGTGCAGAATGGCACAAAATACACTGAACCAACTGATATCGCCAACATCCTGGCAGACAGGTTCAGCCCAAACTTCACCCCCCCTCTCACCCCCAAAAGGGCCCATAACAATACCAGAAGAATGTAGAGTCCTTGAAATCACAGACACTCAGGTTAAACAGCCCTCTCCAAAGCCAAAAACACAGCATCAATGGGACCGGATGGTGTCCCAGGCTGTGTCCTACACAAGCTCAAAGAAGAACTAACCACTCACCTAAACACACTGTTCAAACTCAGCCTCTCCACAGGCTATGTACCCATAGAGTGGCGCACAGCAATGGTTATTCCACTCCACAAAGGTGGAGCCACAACAGACCCCGGGATCTATCACCCTATAAGCCTCGACTAGCTTGGTCTGCAAGGCTATGGAGCGCATTATCATGGAACTCATTAACAGAGACATCGGGAACCTCCAAACAATGGACCCTACCCAGTTCAACTTTGTTTAGGGTAGATCATGCCTCCTAAACCTTGTGGACTTCTTTGAGACAGTTACCAAGGCTATAGACAAGGAAAAGGTGGTACACACAGCCTACCTAGACCTCGCAAAGGCCTTTGACACCATTCCCCATTCTGGTATTATAGACAAGCTCACCAGCCTGAACATAAACCCCTACATCACAAGATGGGTTGCCAACTGGCTCATGGAGAGAACTCACATGGTGAGAGTTGCGGGAGCTAGGTCCGATGCTAAACCAGTTACAAGTGGCGTTCCCCAGGGCTCATTACTAGGACCCCTCCTGTTTGGCATATACTTTTCAGAGGTACAGGCAAGCACAGGAGGACTATGGCTGACCAAGTTCACAGATGACTATAATTGATTCTCCGGCTGACACAGACATCCTCCAAAAGGATGGATACTTGGTGTCAAAATCATGGCCTCAAGCTAAATGCCAAAAGTGCATAGTTATTCCCTTTGGAAAAAACAAAGTATCCACAAACTACCACATAGGTGGTAGTCCCCTAAATACAGAAGACGTAATAAGGGATCTGGGGACCCAAGTAGATAGTAATCTCACCTTTGATAATCACATTGCCAAAGTGGTTAGAAAATCCTTCTACATGGCCCGCCTAATCATAAAAGGGTTTGCATCCAGATCAAAAGAGGTCATTGTGCCCCTCTACTCATCACTCATCCGACCCATCATAGCGTACAATGCCCCATTTGGGATGTACCTTACAAGACACCTGCAACAGCTGGAAAGACCACAGAAGTACCTCATCAAGAGGATCACTGGCCTCAAACAGATGCCCTATGCAGCTCAACTGAAGAAATTCCAGCTGTACTCGGTTGCATACCGCCTACTCAGAGGTGATCTCTGCCTGACATACAAGGCCATGTCCAACCCAGAATTGATGGACATGCTCCACCTAATGAAAACCTTTACCCCTCAAGCCACATGCTCTAGGGATCTAAACCTCGCCACAACAATAAATATGACGTGCTGGAGGGATAGATTTCTGTCCCAGAGACTTCCCATGCTTTGAAACAAGATTCCAATCTACATTAGGCAGAGCTCCTCACTAACATTTTTCAAAAGAAACCTTGACGTGTGGATGGGAAACAGAAAGTTTACCCTGGGGATCACTTAAATGGCTCTGTTGGACACAGGCACAGGGAACTAATCTAAGGGGGTGGCAAAAGTCAACACATTCTGGCTAGGCTTATAAATGCCTTCGGGCAGATAGCCTAGTACCTACCCATGAACCTCTGAACCTAAATCCTCCCATCAAACCCACCATCTAGCTCACAAGCCTAACTGATGCAATGCAACTTGCTAATCCCCTACCTCTGATGTCTGCAATAATATCTGACCCATTCCAAGAAGAGAAGACTTACCCATACAAACAAAACAACATTCCATTGATGCTCCCCATACCCATACAAGACCAAATAAAACAAGACACAGCCTGCAGCTGAGAAAAAAACAAAACACACAAAACTAACAACTCCATATTTGCTGCTTTACTGCCTCCTGTCGAGACTGCTCTTTACCGTTCCTTCCCGTAAAACCCTCCTCAAGTTCTTCTCTCTTCATCCATCAGAGTCTCCACATCTCTTCAACTTCCAATAATATCCTCTGCAGTGTGGATTCCAGAGTGAGTAAACTGTAAAAGATCCAAATCCAAAAATAACATGATACATAAACACCTAAAGACCATTATACACCCTATCAACTGCATAAATATATACATTACTAGAAACAAAGACAATGAACATAAACCAACTAAAAAAATCCTATCAAATTATAAAAAACTCTTCAAAATACCAACAAAACTCCCCCCTAAAAAATAAACAAGATAAACAACAGATACCTCAAAATTATCACTCTTCTACCAACACGAGAGGTCTCATTATCACTCTTCTACCAACACTAGATAATTAAAAATGCCACTTACAAATTAAAATAAAATTTCCCAAAACTTACAAAAATAGGAATTTCCCCCCCCCAAGGACAAACCTATATGCCCTTATTTGCCCCTTAATGAGCAACCTAGCCCGCACTTGTGCCACATGTACTGCACTCTACATGTACTGCTAGGTTACAAAACTTACTCACTTACCTGAATAAACCACCACCATGGAAAAAGAATAGAACATAAGTCTAAAAACAGACCAATAAACTTATCATAATAACTCCCCGCACCAGCCTCCCCTCCTCCCCTCCCCCATCCCCCTACTCACATTTGCAATAGACTTCTTCACATGCTTGTTCTCAGCCTCTCCCTTAAAGCCAAAACTATGCCTTGCTTATGCCTTCCAGCTTCACAGACAACAACAAAGCACCCACTTCCAGAAATATCCTGCAAGTACCTGCATACCTGCAATGCTTCCTGAAACCCAATCTACAAATAACTGAGTAGAGTAGGATCACCTGAAACCTCATTGTATACCACTCCAGCCACCAGAATATCCACCTAGCAGAATCCATTACCTTTCAGCTCTGCTTCCTTCAGGCCACTGATCTCTTCCCACCTATGACCTCACCCTGTGTAGCACAAGCATTCAAAATCTCTCTACAACCACATCCAGCACCTAAAGGGACCCCTTCCTTCAGACCTTGAGCTGATACATCTCTGTCCTGGTAGCCTCTGTGATGTCCTTGCATAGCACGTCAATCGTGCAATTATCTAAATACCGTTTTCCCCCTTGTCCCCCATCTCTCCTTTGACTGCTCATATTGCCACCAGAGGAGAAAAAGAACGGTGCTCCTCTAAAGTATTCTGCACCCCGAGGAATCATAAAGTGTGTCACCCCACCAGCCTGCCTCAGTACTGTAATGAAGAAATAGGGCCTTCTCAATTATAAACACCCACACAGAAATTAATGCAACCACGGGTTTTCAGTGGCAAGAACATACCCAACAACTGATAGGGAAGAGGGTGAGGAAGGAAAAGAAAATAGAAAAAGATTTAAATATTTTGATTTAAAACTTAAAAGTTACTAGAATAATACGAAGTCTCAAAACTGAAATTTATTTACTATTTTTCAAATGACTTCATTCCTTAATAATTCCCCGGAAACTACAAATTTTATGAAGGATCGACCAGCATTCCCTCCAAACTCCCACATTCTATGGCAATGGTGAGAATGAGAAAACATGCCAAAGACTCCAAGAAAGCCTACAAACATAACACTTTCCCAAAACTTACCCAACCACCCAACTGAGACGCAAGAATATTAGCACATTCACTGCAACATACGTGCACCATACGTTTCCATGCTTATGAATCTGGCCCATAAGTTGACCAACAAACCAAAAGATATACCCTCCTCAAACACTAAATGTATGAACCGATGACTCCTGAAATCCTTGCATTCTTTATGTGTCACCAATTGTCAATCAGTATTTTCTAACTTCAGTCTGTAATGATTTGCCCCTAATTTGGCCAGATCACAGTGTTATGACAATGAAACAAGCTACAATGCTCTTGCCAAATAAGTGGGAAACCACAAAGAAAACAACATTGCTCCTGTTAACTCAAAGTTGCCAGAACAGATGTGACAGCAGCCATTGGAAAGGGCAGGAAGTCTGAAACTGCCATGACTGACCTCTTTTTCTTTTTTTAATATATACCTCTCAACTTCAAGAAATCTGTCCACAGCCATGAATAATATTGGACAAAGGCACAAAACTAGGGACAATTTAAACACTGCCCTTCAAACTTCAAAAGTTTATAGAATAACAGTCCATGCATTAGTATAACTTGTCTACACACTCTATGCAGGTGGATACCCCCTTTGCCTTATTAGACATCATGTGACATCACAATACCATAAACGTCAAAACCCAAGGGTCCTACCTTCCAGGGCATAGCGAAGATAGTACAAAGCTCCCTCACCGAATTATTTCTGTATTTTTCTTTTTTTTCTCTCATGTTCCTCCTCTTTTCCTATTGTGTGTGAGTGCCTTCTTGTGAGGGGAAAGGGCCGGCGCTGGCTTAGCTCCACACTGAGCATGTGTGGAGCTAAACATTACCTAACTCTCTGAAAAAAAAACATGAGAAGCCACCACTGGTCACTGCTGAGGAAATTCACCTGAATGTGTCACAGTAACTTCCCCCAAAAGAACATTACCTTTCCATTCGCCTCTCAATCCTACAGCAAACACCCTGTCCAACAAACACTACAGATCCTTATATTCCCAATGTCGGTACAGCAGAGTAAGATAACCAAGCATAATATTCCTGAAAATCGCATTAATAAATGGGAATGTTTGTAGTAATAGCTGCTTCGTAAACATGATTTGAAAGAAGGATTCAAAGCCAGAAACCTGAATGCATGTCATCCTTCAGACTGCAAACCTCAGATCATCAAAATTATCCGCCACAACTTCCATACAGAACCGACCAAAACCAACCAAAACCTGGACCCCCCTCAAAACTCCAACAGTTGAGGGACACGAGAAATGACACCCCACCAAGGTGTAATGGCACAGCCACCGCTGACAAAAGCCAGACCCGATCTTCCCAACTCCAGGCACCAAACTACCCACAAGCATCCTGCCACATGCTGCTGGCCACAGCCTGCATGCAAACACCACCCACATAACCTAGAAAGTTGATAGAATAACAGACGCTGCATTATCATGAATCCTCTGTAGGGCATGAAGTCTGAAACACAGCTGTCTGTCACCATTTTCCAGGCTCCATCTCCTATGACCTACCACAAATCCACCAGAAAACAGCAACTTCATGAAAAATGAACCAAAACACAAGGCAACAACAAACCTGCCCAGCATGCCGGCCATGCAGCAAGCTTCACTGCCCCACCATCTCCTGTGCACCAGACAACCTCAGAAACCACACATGACTAGGGGGACCCAGAAAACTGAACAAGCTGCAAATCAAGCCCAAAAATAGGGAAACACTCTCAAACACATGGACATCCAAGGATCTGACCTCCAATGCTCGAGATCCCTCAAGGCACAACAAGCTGTGCGTAATTCACCCCCAGAAACCTACACAATGACATGGGACTCCTATCATGCATGCAGATGAACCAATTCAACCCAATAACACTATCCGGTCTGCCCGAATAGAACAACCTGCATGACCAAAACTGAACAGCGACCAAACCAAAGAAACGAAGAAACCTCATCGCAACCATCCAACCACCCAGAACAACTCCGATGAATAACCAAAATCCCTGGTCTGCCCTCTCGCCACTCAATCTCTCCTCCTTTATTTATTTATTTATATTTATTTATTTATTTTTTATAAAACCAAACAAACACGGAATGTATCAGCTGTTTTCCCTGAAACCAATGACCAAACCACTTGAAAGGATCCCAACAGCACCATCCAATGACCCACCACTCTACTTCACATGCGCAGCAACAAGAATACCAGCAGCTACACCTAAGCCCGCAAAACAGTTCTGTCAGCTCTATGATGAAAGCTTGTCCTGTTACATGGCCATTAAAACAAATGCTACTCGCCCAGCTGCTGTTGACAGTTCAACACCTCTAACGAATTAAACCCTATCTACAGCCAACTACAACAGCCTCCTAATAAGGATCACCCACATACCGTGCCCCAGCCCAGCCGACAAGTGAAAAACATCCAGCTCTAGCCATACAAAACAGCTGAAAGCCACCGCAGTATTACGATTAAAACCAAACAACCCACCAGAAACCCCTATGTAAACCACCAACAGAACTAAATAAAAATATCTGTGTTCTGATAATAAAAATATGCTGAATCAGCACAGGTGGCAAGTACAATATCAGATTATTCAACCATCATATTTAATTATGTCAACATATTATTTTATAGCTCTCATGTACTGCATGTACTCTTCTAAATGCATGATGTATTATCTGCATATATATGCAGGCCTATCGAGTGACTAGCAATACCCTGTTTTTTAAATTTTTTTTATTTTTTATTTTAACATTTGTTAACCGGGAAAGTCCGACTTGGAACAAAGCTAATTTTCAGCAGAGGCCCAGGGAGAAATGCTCCAGATGCATGTCTTTCTAATGTTATTGGAAACCGGAGTACCCGGAGGAAACCCACATGAACGCAGGGAGAACATGCAAACTCCACACAGAAGGCACCCCAGCCAAGAATCGAACCAGAGAACCTCTTGCTGTGAGGGGACAACGCTACTGCTGCACCACTGCGCCATCCAACGCCTGTTCTGTGTAGGAAAAAAAACATAATTAAACATAATTAATATGTTTACACTAACTTCTTACCATTATTCCTTCCAAGGCCTACCTGCTACACAATACATACCGGTCGTCTAGAACATGACCCTGCCTTAGCAAGTTCACACCAAAAATGTGACTCCTATCTCAGTTACAGTTGACAAAACCCACTAGCCCCCTCCTTACCCTTACCTCATTTCCTGCTAGACATCCCTCCATCCCATTTAACCCTATCCTCCCCTTACTCTATTAATTCCTGCTAATCTATGTATCTAACCCCACTTGAAGATGTCCCAGGACAAAATGTTCTGTTCCAAACCTTATTTTTTTCTGTTTAGGTAGTCATAGAACTTTTAACATGTTATCGTTATTGCTAGAATTTCCTTTTCTATTTGTGCATGGTGTGTCTAAGCTTCAGTTAGTTCTCTTATTGCATAATTAAGAGGTCTGCCTTCCATTAAGGCTGCTTCTTACCCTTGCTGACATTCAGAAACTTGTTGGGTGCTAGATAGTGTCATATCCTAGTATCCTAGTACTTTAGAGTTGGTGCCATGGTCACTGACTTCTTCAGCAGTTTGAAACTCTTTATTTATATGCTAACCATAGCAAGTTATACTCTAGCGACACTCTAAATGGTATTGTAATGTCTTAAAGCTGTGGAATAAATAATTTTTGACAGATACTGTGTCATACAGAAGAATTACATAAGAAAATATTTCTCAGTAGGATTTTTTTTATATTTACATTAGCATGAACTTGGTTAACATGTAGATGCAGACCGTTGTAGTCAGCACATGTACCATATTCTTCAGTGACGTGAAACCTATTTTTCCCTCAACTAAGATGGATTTTGAATTCTGTGGCCTCAGTCTGTCTTGCACTATCTGCAGTAATCCATCATATCTCTTCTTTGTACACCATACACTAAAATGACATAAATAACATTAAGAAGTCTAAGACCCCGTTTATTATTTTCTACAGGTCACTGGAACACCATGGTGCTGATGAGATCCTAAAAGGCAGCCTTAAGGCTGTGCATCTAGGTCTCTATTAAAACTATACAGTTTGGAACTGCCTTCATCAATGCTATTGTGATTCACTGGCCAGTTATAATTCTTGTATGTACATAATTTAAGAATAAGAATTATTGATTTCCATTTTACACACGACAACTGGTTATGACTTGATTTGGGATTAATAATCAAAAACATATTACTGCCACACTAGAAAATTAACTGCAATACAATATAAATTCATCAGGGCTGTATCTGCTGATTTGTATTATGCCTCTATACAGCATAACAGAAAATCTGCAGGTATAAAACAGATTACTATTTTATTTTGTTTTGTTTTCACTTTAAATTCACTTGGTAAGATGAACCGAGGTCCTCACTGATGCAACAGTAATTCCACACCACCAGCAAACCCACCATAATTTGCCACTCCTGGTAGATTAACTGGTAAATGTTTCACCATCTCTAAGTCTTTAGATTAATTCTAGCTAGTAAGACACTCTTAATCAAAGAAGAACATCACTCTAACCAAACAAGTACTTAACATCAGTCAACAATGAGGAAGGAGTCAGTGAAGATATTTTAAATGAGTATCAAACAGAGGCCGACAGATGGCCAGTCGTGGAAACCCTTTTTTTAAGTTTTTAATGCATGGCTGCATTTCATGATTTCAGTCTACCTGCACAAATAACTTGACTAGCCATAACTAACAAGCACTTTCATGCCACTGCAGCAGTTAAGAATTACAAAATAATTACCGCATCTATTTTTTCATCTTCCATTATGTCTTCTGTGGTGTATATACATTTTTCAACAAGATCTCTTGAATTTCAAAGTGCTATAAAAACTTCAGATCAGTATAGCTTTTAACAATTATTTTTGGATTTCACTACATTTATAACACTAAATATTTACTACTCTGCAATCACTAAAGATCCACTGCTAAAAAAAATCAGCTCTGACTTTATTGCCTTTAATTGGCACAGTAACACAGCTGTTTTTTCAGTTACAAGTGATACACTTACTTTACAATTGATTTAAGAATCTCAGCTTTCATTATGCATGACAAGTGAGAATGATAACAGGCAGGGAAAGTCCTTTCATGACCAGACATCAGGCATACTTGGAGAGTGGCAACACTGTTTTTTTTTTTTTTCTGGTGCCCTACCTGTTACAAATCTTTGTTTTTGCTTTCCACAGCTGAAAGTCAACTGCCACTACCTGCACTCCTCATTCACTGGGTCTAACAGACCTGCCTTAGCTTCCACCTGGCTCTAACTGTGCCATGTCTGGAGGTAGGTTGGAGTTTAAGGATGATAATGTATCATCATACTGTTTTAATTTACCCCCCTGCAGCAGCCTTATAAAATGCAGTATGGCTGCCTTTCATAGGTGCATGCACTCTTTTACCTATGCATAAGCTTGTAAACAGGCTCTTCATGCTGCTATTGCAACAAGTCAGGCAGTGACAGTTCCTTCAGGATGAGTGAGCTGCCTTGGCCACTCATTCTACCCATTACAAATCTTGAATATTTTCATTAGTCTGCAGGTCTGCTTCTTCCAGAAGCCTAAATACTGTTAAACCTCATAGATTCACTAGATTTTTGTAAAGTTGTTTGAATTATGAACAGTTTCCATCGTTAGATGTCATCTCTAAAATTCTTCTAGAATTGGTTGATATGTTAAAGTATATATATCATCAAGTTACACCTATCAAGGGTATTTCACAATGGTCATAACCATGTGGAGTCTGTGGCTTACAAATCCCTAACCAATCTTACTTTTCACAACACAATATCACAACATAATACATATGTGAAATCCAGAAAGCACCCCTAATAATGCCAAAAGGAAATGCTTCAGTGTAAACATGTAGCATAAAATTATTTTAACAAATTAAACATTCACCAGCAAAGTATGACAACACTAATGTCATATCTATGTGTCCATGTTATAAACTGAAAAATAAAATATAACAGAAAAACCTCAACTGTAAAATAATTTATTGCATTTTTTTTTTATTTGTTTAAATTCGCTTGGCTGGATGAACCGAGATCTACCTCACATTTTCTGAAATAACAGTATATCCATAACACCAATAAATCCACCATTATCAGCCACACTTAGTTGATTAAACTGTAACACACCTAATAGTACCCTATATTAATGGGATGGTATACAACAAATACTATTATATAATGTATATGCAACATAAAATTATCTGGAACAAATGAAAAATTCACCAGCAAAGTAAGTCAGGAAAGCACTCCCTAAAAAGTGGCGTACTCATGTCACTCAACACCAAAGAGCTCTAAACTGCTTTTAGAAATAAGTCTATTATCACTTGTCCTAGAACCTTTCTATGTATTAAAAAAAAATGTTTGTTACCCAAGAGAGAAAGAAGGGTTTTCTCATCTGTGTCTGCATGCAACTTCCGTCATTATTCAACCCATAAGTTGGAAATGCTCATGTGATTCTTCTGCAGGTTTGCAGTATTTCATCTCCCACCTTCTTTTCCCTCAATTTTACATGCTTTTACACCATGGCAACATCCCAGTGGAAAATATATGCAGGGTCAGAAAACAACTTTCCTTGTCTTATAATCCCAAAATGTTTCTCCCAGCCCTCTTCTCTCAAGAAAGTTATCTGTTCTACTCACTTGCCCTCCTGTATCCATAGTCAAAGCAAAAGTGTAAAGTCCTTAATCAATGAACTACTGTCACCCTATTTCTATTCATCTCCCATGTTGTTTAATTAGGTGCTGTGTTTTCCCAACATGAGCACATGGTCCAAACTATCTTCATCCTTAACCCACCCTACTCCTTGGTGTGCCAGCCTATGTGCAGGAAGGTTTAACTAAAAGGGTAGAAAACAAAATTGCCCTTGTGGTGTACATTAGCCTGTCTAGTTTCCCAAAACAATACTTATAAGACTATGACCCAAAAACTTTGCATAAATATGGTTGACATTTAAAGAGGTGGAAAGAATGAAAGTTCCATGTTTGTATAAAATATATAGACTCTAACAACAAAGATCACCAAAGCCTCTGGTAAATCCATCTCACATCCAAAACCCCTATATACTCCAAGAGTAAGTCACAGTATGAACGAGTTCATAAAAGTGTTCATCCTGTGACTATCTCTATCAGTATACACAGGATGAACAGCAAAGAAGCAAGGAGATAGCTGTCCCCAACATGAAAATAGTAGACCGCCTTCCTTTCCTTGTTATTTGGGAAAAATAAATAAAAACACTTAAACATAGAATTATAAGCAACAGTAGTAAACAGTCCATAACTTTAGAAGTTAATTTATTTTCTATAAACATTCTGAAGAAATAAACTTGCACAGACTTAGTCACTACTGGAATAACTCAGCTTTTGTTCATCAACTGGACTTCTTCAGATCAACTTTCTAATACCAACTTTATTCATGGAAAAATGAACATTCACTTAATGAACAAAAACACTAATGATCATAAATCACAATTAATAAATTAATACATAGTAATGACCCAAAACAAAAAGTAAATTATGGGGACTGGACTCCATTCCTAAGTTTAGTATGATAAATTTCATGAAATTAGCATTGTTTCAATTTTTGATGATAGCCAAAGTATTCTTTGCAGCACCCACAATGTACCCAGAATTCATTCCTTCTGCAATTCATATAGATTTACATGCATCGGTACCATACCTAAATAAGACTGTAAATTATTTTTTTACGAGACCTATTGCCCCAGCTACTATTGGAACTGTCTGAGTGTCCTTTTTCCACATAGCTCTCATTTCTGCCTGCAAATCCTGGTATTTCATGACTCTGTCTCTCTCTGTATGTAAGGCATTTTAATCACTGAGTACAACAATTTCAATGATCGATGTTACCTTTGTCTTTGTTTCACTGACTACTAAATCTGGTTTTCTCGCATCTATTTTTGAACTGCTGCTAATGGGTGATCTCACGTGATATAACCTTCATCATTCTTTATAATGCTTTGTGGCTCATGTTTCCAATGCTTGTCAGCTACTTTAATACTGTAATATTTGCACAATCCCCAATGCAACAGTCTTTCCACATTATTACACCTTTCAGTATACTGGCCCCTTGCCATTAGTATATCACACACAGCAACAAGACATGCAACTGTTTCAAGTTCTGTTTTACCAAACCTACTTTTGTCTGTTTCTCCCACATGTTCAATGGGCTTTGTAAATCAACATGTACATATTCCACTATCCTGGGCTGCTAAGATTAACCTTTCATCTTTTGGTTTAAATTCACTTCTCCTTAACCATTCCTGCATCAGACCCTGATCAACATGAGGTTTTTCCAGTTTTCTGTACTTGCAACTATATTTATGCATTTTCCACATTTCTTGCCTTCTCTTCTGAATACCTCTCAACCTCTTGGAGCAAAAAATCTGGACAAAGCCTAAAATGATGGGGCGGGACAAATGTTAAATATTGGTCTTACAAACTTAGAAATTTGATAGAATAATAGGTTTTGCATTAGCATGTCTTAAACTCAAATGTTTGTCATTATTTAATTACTTCAATGCTCAGCTATTTGCCAGAAAAGTGCAGATTTTAGGGGGAACACACCAAAAATATGAAGCACAAATCTGGACCTTTTAAAGAAATCTGTACAGTTCAGAGGTATGTTTCTTGTCATTTTCCCTATATTCTTTCTTTTGGTTTCTGGCACATTTAGTTGCTGCCTGATTTTTGTCTAGTTCTGGTTTGATTTCTAGAATGACATAGAGAAGAACTGATTACTGAACAACAGAGGGCTAAAACTGAATATCTTTAACATACTGTTGCAAAGTAACCCCTCCCCTAATGCAGTACCTCTCTCAAGGGCAGCATATACAGTGTGAGCAGTAATACTATGAATATCAAGTACTCGGCCATTCAACACTAAAAATGATGACTGCTAAAGGAAGTATTCTTGGAATCTACCAAATGAGAATGGCTCACAGATAAGAAGTAAACAAATCCTGGACCATGCCAGTGAGATAACATGCAATCTCAGGCATTCAGTCAAGGTGCCATGGTCCACAGTGTCAAATTCCTTAAAGGAATAAAGCAGGTCCAACACAATATATAACTTCATCTCATGCCATCAGGAGATCAGTTAGGTGTGCAACCTGGATAAGTGTTACTACCTTTTTGTGATTAAATCAGGAACAAGACTGACAAGGGTCAAATGAGACATGAGATATCATATGGGAATATCTCAACCCAGAAACTGCATTTTCTGTAACATAATCTGTTAATAGAAGCTTATAGACTGAGTGGTCATTTTCCAACAAATCTTGAACTTAAGAGGCCTTTTTAACGATGGAGACAGTTGATACGTCTTTTAATAAAAAAAATGAAAATCTCCATTATCAATAAAAAGTTACAACATGGAGAATAGCTGGTTGTAGTGAACCTAAAAGTCTTTAACTATATTGTTGCAAAAGAAATCATACCATAGATGCAGAGCTTAATGATAAAAACACATCCAGGACCTGGCCATATTCAACACATCAAAACTCACTCCAGCTAAAGTGAGATATCTGCGTTGTTGAATTCAAAGTTTTTTCATGTAACTCTATGCAGAGAATAAATAAATGTTGGGAAAGTAGAAATGGTTTAAAATTGAGATCAGTATGTTGTACTGCTTATAACAGTATCATTTAAAAAGGAATTCCATTCAGGGCCTATAAAGACCTAGAAAAGGTATCTGATTCTGCTGTGCTACAGCAATATAATTACAGCTGACAGCATTGTGGAAATCCAGGGGTAAAGACCCCCTTCTCCTTGAAATGGAATAGCTATTCATTCAACAGTGTTTCTAATAAAGCCCTGTAATCACAGTCTGTGCATTTAGAAACATTACTGGCTATCTTTAGCAACAACCAACTAGTCTTCACTCTTTAGCCTTTATTCCTTTTTTATCAACATTCTCAAGGTCATTTAATCCACAACAATTCTTTGTATTTGGTGAGGTCAGCTGGGCCCCTTGTTTGACTCCTCAACATGGATTTTTTTACACACCAGAGTCAAGCTCATTGCTCATACACTTATTTGTTCAGTCACCTAGCCACTTGTACACAGCTATACAAAAGGAAGGTCAAAGAATAATTAATAAATAATAATGATTACATTAAGTGTGTGTGTTTCATTATTTTTCAAACATTGTGTTTACCTATATTTATGAAAACAATCTATTTGCAGCATGTCTGACAGACGAAATACTTGAAAGTCACCTGCAGTCACTCTATAGGGACCAAATCTGTATATCACCTTGTGAGGCATAGCATTTTTAACAATTATTTTTGTTCTTATGAAAACACAATTGTATTATGCATGCATATCTCAAAACAAGATGGCATTAGTGCGATAGTACACCTTAGGAGAGGTACAGTGTGAAAAGAAAAAAAGATACAAATGTTAATGTACAATGGTCCCGTGGTTCCATACAGAATAATGATCATTTCTAACTGTATGACGATACCTTTATCCCTTTCTGAACTCACTGTAGATTATATTGTTGAATTTTGAAATATTCTAAAATGTGCTGTTCAACTACAGTAAGCATTTACAACTGAAATGTGGCCTGACACTTAAGGTCATATCATAACTTTTAAATCAGTTCCCATATAAGCTGCTGAATATCTGAAAAGACTGACATTAGACTTTCAGCATTTGTATTGTGCAAAGGCAATCTCATAAATCTGTCATAAATCTGAGGTTGTGCTCTGTGTGCATGCTTAGCAGACTACATTAGAAACTGAGAGTGGTCATCTTTTTTAGCTGCAGGTCATATGTGACTTATGCTGTATTAAGAAAGAAATATCGCAGTTGCTATGACTTGCAGAAGGTCACTTACTGAGGGGCATTTCTCAGCACACTCATTTAGATTTCTCATAACAGTGCCACATATTTTTGTTGAGACCTTTTCAAATATTCACAGGAGCAATGCAGTCTGTTTGTTTAGAGAAGTTACATGATTTCTCTTCTGTATGTCCTTACCACTCGGGCAGATGAACAGTTAGCATTCTAAGCATCACTTTATTTCTCTGCAGTCAGCACTACAGAAAATTATAGTCAACAGCTGTAACATTCAAGTCTTACAAGAGCCATTTGCAATAAGTAAGTCAGCACTGCAGGAAAAAAAGCCTATGCTGTATGAATTTACGGATAGTAAATGTAGTAGCAAGGCCTGCATTTCTAGCATGAAAGATTCTCATTTCTTTTGCCACATCCTGTTGCTACATGTAATGCAGTATGGATTCAGTGGTCATCACAGCCCATAAGGAAGTTTGCTGGTAAAAGAACTCGCAAAAGAATAATAAGTGAGAGCTGCTTTATTACTGCTTCCACTAAAATACAGCATCAACATTAAGATATAAACTTCTGACATTATTTCAAGAACTTGAAGGGAGATGGGGTGGGGGGTCACACTGTCACAATAATGGCTTTGTTGAAGGTTTATAACAGTTTGTGTACTGTATAAAGGAAATGTGTACTATATAAAGCAGATACATGGGAGAGGGGAACTATATAGTGGGAGATACTGCCTATATAAATGTAGTGACATTGACAAATGAGTAGAAGTTGTCCCTCTGAGGTTACCCAGATCAGTGGAACAACAAATTAATTTTTATGGTTCATAGAAAAGGTTTGCATTTCTATTTTTCCACTATTAGCAAATGAACGCAGATTTGTTTTTACTGCATGTGCAAAGACAATTTCAGCAAACAGAAAATAACTCCATTTATATTTTCTGTTGTACATGCCATGACATTTGTTATCAATTAGTGGTCTAAAGAGTGAACAAGCTGTCCAGAATTATGTACCAAACTGGCATTTTTAAAAAAAACAAAGTCATCTGTGAGCCTTTACTTGTCACTATTCTATTACTTTATGTGTATGTCTGAAATACTCTATTACATAATTGAGAAACTAAAATAAATGTGTCCCAGGCCATGTGATTTGCACTAATCTCTATTAAGATTCAGCTACAGAATGTTAACGCATGCTGGGAAAATTCTTATAATATGCTATTTGATGTTCCATATAAATGTGTCTTGCTGATATTACATGAGTTGCCTAGAATGTTATTTTATGTTTATGTTTTTTTTTGCTTTTTGCCCCATTGCTTGCTAAGCACCATTTCTCTCTTTCAGTTAGTTAGTCCATTCATGCCCTACCAAGTGAAAGCTAACCAGGGGAAGGGGGGGTGGCTGTTATCCAGGCAGCCATCTTGTGTAGCTTGAGGTTTTTCTTTTTTTTTCTCCCTGGCTGCTGTGTACATTACAAGTGTTATGAGGCAGAAGGGATGATAAGTACAGTGGGATGACCTCTGGGAATATCCCCACCTTCCACAAGGGATGCTGCTTCCAAGCTGCCCTACTTCTTTCCCTCTGCAGCACAAGCAGTTGTCTGTCTAGTCTACATCAGGGTGATCACACTGCCGTATGTATATCCATGTGCTCACAGACCACATCTTTCTCTGGGATAGGTGAACAAGCTGTGCCCTTTTACCCCTCCCCCTCCATGACCGTCTCCTCCATTGCAAGAGTCACTGATTGAATTCCATTTGCCTTGGTTGGAGTTAGGGCTGCATCCCTCTGTACCTCACAGCCAGCTGTTTAGAATTTTATAAAATTATATCACCACCTTTGAAATTATGTTTATGCAAACAGCAACATTCTGTACCTTATATGTAGATATTTAAATACCATTTTTCATAAGTATTTCTGGTTCTCAGCTAATGGAAGTCTACAGTGCAGCATCAAATTACAGTGTCATGTTTGTACAGGTTGCTCTCTCTTTTTCCCCTCAGCATGCAATATCACTGCCATTACAAGCTCACTAAAATGTTTTGATAGTTGCATTCACAACAGATGTGCTAAGGAGTGATTATTTAACATGGACTTAGAGGCACATATGTAAAGGAGCTACAAGCCTTGTTTATCTGTCTTTTAGAACTTGATCTGTTGTTGCTGGATGAAGGTTGCTATCTAACCCCAGTCTGTGTTCCAACCAGCTGTTTTGTAATGACAGTCATAGGTATAATCACTGTGATTATTACTTTTCCCATATATGGAAACTGTTACAGACTTTGTGGGTAATGATACAATGAATGAATAGTACTGTTTTGAACAGAATTGTCTCTCTTCTATGAAAAGATCTTCTCTATAAGTTAAGAAGAAGTTTCATTCTAATTAATGATTTTCAGATTAGTAAAATTTCAGAGAATATGATTATAAGGATGTTAAAAGTTATACCAGAGGGCCATATGTCTCTCATCTGAAATAAGCAAATGTGTCATATGCTAACTTGCAAAAAAAAAAATTCTAGCAAACAACTAGCATATTACTAAGAGATTGTATTATTTACAGGCATAACTTCTGGCAAATATGTATGTGGAGGTTGTATCACTTAAGTTTTGCATATGTACCCCACAAAAACTAGACTGATGCAGAGTTCATTCCTAAGGTTTTGTCATGACTTGAAAGAGCTTCCTTGTAGCCCCCCCCCCGTATTTAATTCAGTTGATGCAACAAATTACAGTATCATATTCCTCTTCCTTTGAGAGTAAAATAATAACTTACTACATAGGTCATATTACTGACAACAAGCTGTGACTTACTTATATACCTTTAATGTATCATGCTCCCACTTATGTACCTTTAATGTATCATGCTCCCACTTATGTACCTTCAATGTATCATGCTCCGACTTTTATACCTTTAATGTATCATACTCCCAGTTATGTACCTTTAATGTATCATGCTCCCACTTATATACCTTTAATGTATCATACTCCCACTTATGTACCTTTAATGTGTCATGCTCACACTTATATATCTTTAATGTATCATACTCCAACTTATGTACCATTAATGTATTATGCTCCCACTTATGTACCTTTAATGTATCATGCTCCCACTTATATATCTTTAATGTATCATACTCCCACTTATGTACCGTTAATGTATCATGCTCCCACTTATGTACCTTTAATGTATCATGCTCCCACTTATGTACCTTTAATGGATCACGCTCCCACTTATGTAACTTTAATGTACCATGCTCCCACTTATGTACCTTTAATGTGTCATGCTCCCACTTATATACCTTTAATGTATCATACTCCCACTTATGTACCTTTAATGTGTCATGCTCCCACTTATATATCTTTAATGTATCATACTCCCACTTATGTACCTTTAATGTATCATGCTCCAAGTATCTTGAGTAGGTTGCAGACTACATAATAGAGAAATACTAAACATTCCCTGTATGTGAATCTTACTGAATCCAAGTTGTTTCATTTTCCTTCTTCCAGTCTCTTGGTTTATTCCTTCAGGCAAATTGCCTGCAGTGTATGCATGACCAAATTATAACATAAAAACATAGCAACTAAAATTATAGATTTTAGATTACTGCTTAGAGAACTGCATCAAAGAAGTGTGATAAAAGTTAACAAAATGTAAAATACATGTGCTGCTTTAATCTCGTTCATGTCTTTTCCATGCTGATGATGAAAAACAGCACTTATCTTTACTTCTATCTTATCAAGGGGGTATCCAGTCCTGGTCCTGCACATGTTCATCTCAAGGTTGAGACTTTTTCACTGTATAATACTCTCCAAATACTCTCCTTAAACAGGATATACTCAGGCTGTCACTGAAATGACAAAATAATTTTTATACATAACTGCTGCCTATAAAATCCACCAAGTTGCATGCAGGCTTTATCTTTAGTAACTTCCTCCTCAGTAAAATCTTAGAATGTATAAATATAACTACTGTTTGCATATAAATGTTAATAGAAATGTAACTACTCTGTGTTTAACTGGAACTTAGTATAATGTGATGTGAGCAAATGGAGCTTCCCCTGGGCCTTGGCTGAAAATGGATATTACCCAGTTGGACTTTCCTGGTAAACAAAGACAAATAAATAATAAATAAATACAAGGTTCACTTTCTGCAAGTAGTACCTGATGTGTTTATTCTTATTTCCAGTAAAGGTAGGATTCCCTAAAAAGCACTTTTATAGCTCACAGAATGGATTTACTTGTCTGTCAGTCTTCTGTTAAAAACAAGAACATATTTATATTTTATTATAAATTCAAAGGCAACAATAAAGGTTAAAAGATTACTGAAAGGACATATTAGATATTTCATCATGTGTGTGTTGTGTAAAGACATTCCTCTCAGTCTCTAAAAAGTATAACTACAAAGGCCTACCTAAGTTTGTGTATTTCTCACACATCTTTGCTGAGCAGCTGTCCTTGCACAATATCTCAGAAATTAGCATCATGAAGAGTTGAAATATATATATATATATATATATATATATATATATATATATATATATATATTTTTTTTTTTTTTTTTTTTTTTTTGCTGTTAGCTCACTAGCAGAATCCCTGGATACATTACATTTACATCTGCAGGGATAGGCTTTCATTGCTGAAGTTTTCATGAGGTAAATGTTTAAACATCCTTGCCAACTTTCCTTCTTGAGGTGGAAGTAACAGCCACTAAAGTCAAAGACAGCAACAGAATTAGCTCCCAGGAAGAAGGAGAAATGGTCGTTCAATGGTTGTTCTCCTTTGAAAACCTGTGAAAGGTGTGATCCTTCCTTTCTGCACCATAAGATACCATTGACCCTGCATTGTTCTGAAGTTCCTGGTATCAGTCAGATCTGTTCTTTAATAACCAAATCTTCCTTTCAAATGGCAGCCAAGTTCCATGTTTCAGATGATAACATTCTTTTCAAGAAAGTATAAAAATCAAGATAAGGCAAATTTATGATGAGAAAAATTAGATACCATAGAGGTACATTGATGACTCATTAATGGCAAAATACAGAGTATGGCTACCCATTCAATAGTGTTCCAATTTCCTACTGGGTCACAGCTTTACAAACTGCTGAGAGATGAAACCCTTTTTCCCTAACCCAATACATTTAGATAGATGCATTAATATAATCCTAGAAGTCTTAGCCACTCCATTCCTCTTCTGCAAATTCCCAAAAGAGGAATGAATTCCTCCTTCTCTGTTTCCAAACTGTGGGAATCACTCCCCTCCTACCTCAAAGACATTTCCTCTTATCCCACATTCTGCTCACAGATAAAAGCTCTTGTCTCGTCTTGTCTCAAGTCAAATGTGAATGGTCACCCACTAGGCATCTAACCTCACATTAAATACCCACTTCTTCTATACACCCCCCAGCTCTCTCTAGCTCTCTCTCACAGCTATATTACCGTACAGGAAATTTTACTTCTGTAATTGTCTTTAGCATTTCAGTGGTGGTACCTCTCTACACCAAAGTTGAAACTGCAGCGTTCTACATAAAACTATTAACAGCAATAAAGACAGAGCAGTTGAGGAAGTTAGAAGTGATGGAGATAAAGTGTCTGAGACAAGTGATAGGATGCACACTGTGGGACAGATGAAGAAATGAGGACATAAGAGCAGAAGCCAAAGTAGCTCCAATTGCAGAAAACATCAAAAAGAACAGAATCCTGTGATTTGGACATGTGCAGAAAAGCACAATACAATCTGGTGAAGAAGATTTGGGACAGATAGGAAGGGGGCAAGAGGAAACAAGAGCATCCATCAAAGAGGTGAATGGATTGTGTGAGAGAAGACCTGTGACAGTCAGGCATGAGTGTCAAAGAAGGTAGGAGAGTGGACTTGAATAAGGAGATGGTGACATGTAACATGACACACAACTACAAATAGAAAATGGGAATATGTGGATGATGATGATGGGGAACAACTTTTGGATAGCAAACTCAGGAGGCATGGCCACTACATTGTCCTCACTGTTCACAGAAGTGGAGGATAAATGCTCAACCTAACCTGGAATATTGATATGAAGTAAAAGGAACACTTTGATAACTCTTAAACATGAGGACATACCTCTACAGGAGAAAGTGCCAGAAGCAGCTGCTGTACAAGAGGTCACTAAGGTGATTAAACAGCTATGATGTGGAAAGGCTGAAGGAGCAGATGCACTCAGTATGGAAATGATGAAAGTGCTACATGTTACTGTGAGTGGATCATCTCTGCCTAGAAATACTGAAGATGCTGGATGTTGCTGGGCTGTCATGTTTAATGTGGCATTTTAATGTTGGTCAGAAAGTAGGGACAGTACCTTTGGACTGGCTGGTTGAGGTGGTGGTCCCCAGTTCATAAAGTGAAAAGAGGGCCTGCAGCTGAACCCCCCCCCCCACCTCTTGGAAAGCATGTGCCAAGGTGCTGGAAGGGAAGCTGTGATAGCTGAACTTCATATTCATGAGGAGCAATGCTGATTCTGTCATGGCCATGAAAGCCCATGCATGGATAAGGGAGGTGTTATACAAATTTGATAGTTTTATATATGCGTGTTTTGTGGCTCTGAACCAAACATATCAGTCAGTAGCTTGGAATTGCCTGTGGGAGGTACTGCAACAGTACAGGGCTCCAGTGCTGCTGATGTATGCCATTCAGTCCCTGTTTGTGTTGTAAGTGCTATGTCTGCATTTGTTGTTACTTTGGCTCTGTTCCAGATATGTGTCAGACTCTGCCAAGGGTGTACATTGTCTCCCTCCTGTCTGTATGTTTCATAGGAAGGATGTCAAGGCACAACCAAAGTTTGTAGAATATTACCAGTTTGGGGATGTAGGGGTTGCAATAATTGTTGTTTATAGAAGATAAAGAGGTCCTCTTGGCCTTAACTGACTCTAAACTCCAATGTGCACTGGAATCATTCAGTTCTGTTTGTGAAGTGTAGGGATGAGAATAAATAATTCTAAATCAGAGGTTATAGTTCCCACTGAAAAAGAATGGCTTGTTCTCTGAAGGTGAGGTGGGAGCCCTTACTCATGTGGAGGAGTTTAAATATCTTTAGGGTTTGTTCATGACTGAAGAAATAAATCTGCAGATAGACTAAAGGACGAATGTAGCTGCAGCAGTACAACAGATGTTACACTGGACTGTAGTGATGAAGCAGGAGTGGAATCCTAGAATGAAACTCTAAATCCACAGTCCATGTCTCCATCCTCATTTATGCTCATGATGTTTTGTTAATGACTAGATGGATGTGCTCACAGATACAAGCAGTGAAAATGGTTACCTCATGAGAATGACATGCTCATTCTCGAAAACCAACTGTGGAAGCTGGGCATTCCAAGAGGTCTTGGACTAGTGCCAGTGTTTCTCAGGATACAGAAGAACCATTTCAAGTCATTTGAGCACCTTTCATGGGTGGTGTACCAGGCACAGCCACCGAGTATGATGGAGGATCTGGCACCAGGACTGAGAATGTAAAGAGATCCCCCATCATCTGCTGTATAGATATGCCAGGGATATAGAAATCTGGTCTGCCAGCACAGCTTGCAGTCACTCTGTCACCTAGATAAGCAGTATAAAAATGAATGACTGACAGACCTGAATAGACACATTAGTTTAAAGTTCAGGAAAATGGAAGGTTTTCATGCTCAAGGTGCATTTTGTGCACTTATATAGCTGAGGCTTCTTTAGCAACATGGATGCACAGTATTTCTTTAGTTCAGTATGAACTCTAATGGTATCCCTCTATCTCTGTTTACAGAATATGTGACTCTCTGCATATCAGTCATAAAAATATACTTAAATGTTAATGAAGTGAATGGACTGCAGTAATACAGTTTTCCATTAATATGCAGAAGAGTAGAATTGGGGTGGGGAGTTGTTGTAAAAGGAGATGTTTTGTGGCAGCATGGTTCTAGCATTGTAATAACAAAATATAAATAACAAATATAACCTTTAGGAACCCTGAACAGTCTGGACAGCCACATGGGAAAAGCATATTACAAACAGAGATGTGACAAACTCCAAATTGCCTTAATGTGTACTGATGAACTGAGGGATTGAACTTGTGCATCAGTTTGATAAATGGATATATATCCAGTGGAGACTGACTCTGTTGACCGCCAATGATTTACAGAGTTTCAGGAATGTATACTGTAGTTTTTGATAACAACCATCGAACCATCAAAGACAGTATGAATAGATGGCAGAAACCATTAACAGTAGGTTAAATGGGGCTATCCTAGGCAACTGATACAATATTTTTCCAGCTGAAAGCAGTTTTTTTTTGCAAGCTCATGAATATTTACATGCAAACATGCATATATAGAAATATTTTAAGCATGGGCATTAATGCCCTTCTAGCCTGCAAAAATACCAAGCAGTTGTTCCTTTAATAAGTGTCCAGGCTATTCTTAAAATATTAGGAATTTGGCGGTCTATTCCATATATCAGCTGTCTCTCAGAGAACCAGTTAATCCACTTCTCATTCCTAGAGAATCTTTTTTAAGTTCTCCAAATCTTTTGGGTTTCTAATACCATGATGGGAATGGACCCATTTCCTAAGTCAAAGTATGATTAAAGTTCATGAAATTAGTATTGTTTCAATCTTTGATGTCAGCCAGAAGTGTTCTTTGCAGCACATGCAGTGTGCCCAGTAATGACACCTTCTGCAATTTATACATTATTTATACATGTATTGGTAACATATGTAAATGTGATTGTAGATTCTTTTTTATAAGACCCATTACTCCTACTACTATTAGATCTATCTGGGTGTCTTTCTTCCACAGTGCTCTCATTTCTGCCTGGAAATCCTGATATTTTATGATGCTGTGTCTCTCTGTATGCAGAACACTGTAGTCACTTGGTGTGGGGATTTTAATGATCAATGCTACTTTTGTCTTCTTTTCATGGACCACTATATCCAGTTTTCTAGCATCTAACTTTTGAGCTACTAGTCATAACTCTCAACCTCTTAGAGCAAGAAATCTGGACTAAACTATTAATAAAAGTGAGACAAAGTTCCAAAAATAGGGACAATTTTTAAATATTGCTCTTAAAAACATAGAACGTTGATAGAATAACAGGTTTTCTATTAGCATGAATTTTCTGGAGGGTATGAAGTCTGAAACTCAAATGTCTGTTATTATTTTCTAACTTCAGTCTTTAATGATTTGCCACTAATTTGCCAGGAAAACACAATTTTATGAAAACAGACCAAAATATGAGGCAAAATTCTGGACATTCTAAGAAAATCTGTACAGTTGAGGTATGCATGCTAGTAATGGATGATACCGCTTGATATAGACTTCATCATTTTCTTTTATGCTTTGTGGCTCATGTTTCCACTGTTTTTCAGCCACTTCAGTAACATAATGTTTATACAATCACCAGTGTAACAGTCTTGCCACATTATTATGCTTTTCAGTATACAGTCCTTCTGCCATCAGTATGTCACAACCAGCAATGAGGTGTGCAACTGTTTCCAATTCAGTTTTACAAAACCTATATTTGTCTGTTTCTCCCACATGTTCAATGGACTTTGTAAACCAACATGTACATAGCCCACTATCTTATACTGCCAATATTAACCTTGTATCTCTTGGTTTGAATTTGCCTCTCCTTAACCATTCCTGCATTTGTTCCTGATCAACATGAGGTTCTTCCAGAAGTTGTCTATACTTGCAGCTATAATTATGCATTTTCCACATTTCTTGCCTTCTCATCTGGTTTTTCCCCTTATATTCTTTCATTTGTTTTTGTCACATTCAGTTGCTGCCTGATTTTTATCTTACTTGTGGTTTGATTTCAATTCCTGCTTGACACCGATATGCTTCTGCTAGCTTAAGCAAGGAAGTCATCTTAGATTTATTCTCCTCATGTTTCAAAAATTTCACTACATTTGGATCTTGTGAGGTTAGCAGATATGTGTGGAGTCCCACAACTGCAGATCAGTACATGTAATCAATTTCAATGAGGCCCATCCCTCGTTCATAATGGGGAATATATAATCTTGGTATGCACTGATTTTTATAAATCATTTGGTGAGCATGAAGCATCCTTCTTGTTTTCCTATCTAATTTATCCAACACATTTTGGGGCCAGTCAATCACTCCAAACTGCAAGTTAGGACAGGAAGAGCAAATTGGTTTATAGCCTGGATTTTATTCCTAGATGTCAACGCTGTTTTCAGGATTAGTTTGTCTTCTAAAGTATTCCTTACTAAGTTTTATTCACATTTGTTCATTTTATTGTTGATCCTTCATCAATTCCCAAATATTTATACAATCTTTCTTGCTCAAGGTATCACATTCCTGTCACAGTCTGATGTTTTCTTGATGTTTTTGCACATTTATCAAGACCAAATGACATTCTTATATCAGCTGAAAACGTTTTGACAACTTGCAGTTGTGCTTTCAGTTCCTCATCTGATGAACTATACAGTTTTAAATCATCGGCAAAAAGAAGATGATAAGTCTTTACACTTTTTTTTTCTCCTGTGAGCTAAATTGTAGCCATGACCTAATCTTTTAAGTAAACAGTTTAATGGGTCAAGAGCAAGACAAAAGAGCAGCAGTGAGAAAGAGTCACTTTGGAATATCCCCCTTTGAATTTTTATCCCTGGGATACTAATTTGTCTTTTATCATAGCTTAACTGCAAAGTGGTTTGCCATTGGTTTCATGGTCACTGTTATGTAATTGATCAGTGTCGGGTGTATGTTACACATTTTTAAGCACTGTTATCCATGAATGGGGGATACTGTCAAATGCTTTTTTGTAGTCTGTCCATGCCATACTTAGATTCTTCCCCTTTTGACAGTTCTCCATTATGACTTTATTTAACAACACAAGATCCTTTCTTCCATATGACTTTCTTTTGTTATACTTTTGTGCTATTGCCATGATTGACTTTCTTCTAAATGACTATAAACTCTGTTGCCACCAATTCTTTGGAAGGCAAGTTACTGATCTATAGTTTTTAGGATAACTTGCAAGTTTGCTCTTAAGTAGGAGTATTGTTTTTCCTGTTGCTAACCAAGTTGGTGTATGTTCAGGGTATGCATAACAATTGTTCTTACTCATGGATAAATCTTCATGTATAGATGTTAATAGTTTAGTAAAAGTTAGGTACTACACGTGCACCTGGGGTTTTCTAATTAGGAGCTTTTCTTAACTTTGTTTCAATGTCTGTGGCCATTAGTTCATCTCATTTCATATCCTGTACATTTGAACTTATTATTCTTTATTTTTCTTCTTCTATCCATTCAGCATCTTTGTTATATTCCACAAAATATTCATAGATATTGATCCAAAATATATCTATTTCTTCTTTTTTGGTGGTGTTTCAATCCCTTTTGTCTTGTTTCCTGATTCTCTATTGTACTTTTCCTTTATATTTATCTGCACATCTTCTAAGTTTTTCATCCTGTGCTGATATTGATATTTTTAGTATACCATTTGCAATAGTGAACGATAGACCCTGATCTGTTCTAATACTGCACCGTGCTTCTGTCATGTCTATCTGAGCATTTTGTTGATCTGTTTCCCATTCTGTACTGTTATAACATTGATATTTCTTGTCTTAATTTCTTTATAGTTTTCTCTCTTCAATACTACTATGATGGCATTGGTTTCTCCCCTTCCTTTTCCTTACTGCCCTGTGTTATATCCTATTTAATTCTGTTATATTGCATACATTTCTATGAAAAGTCCTAATTACTGTTTCATTTGTTTTATCAAACTTCTAACTTTTGAAGTTTTATTGACTTTCTGTAGTCTATTTCTTTCATTGATCTTAATATGTCTGTACATCTCTATTAAATCAAGCAACCCTTCTTTTAGATCATGTTCTTCTAAACTGAGGGCACATTCTTTGCTGACATTTCTTGTGGGCATTCTACTGAAAGTTCCAGAGCATCTTCCTGTGCCATATTCTCTTCAGTTTCATCCTGTGTCATCCATTACTCTTTCATATGGGAGCTTGCTGGTCTATCACTCTACAACATTGACTGTGTCAGAGTTGCCACGGTTTCCTGTTCATTCCCTTGCTGTACAACTCTGTCTGAAATTTATTGTGGTTTCCTATGGAAGGATCCAAAGTGTCTTCATATGGCAACTGCTCAGCTTTTTTCCGCTTCACTAGTTTCTCCTTAATTTGGCGATTCATTGCTCTATCCTGCTGTGATGTTATCAGAGTTAGATTTTTTACACTAAATCCTTCATTTCACAGGTAATCCATAACCTCAGTTTCTGTTTTTTAAGTTCTCCATTACTAATCCTCTTTTCTACTTTTCTTCTTTGTTTTCTTATTATCTGGACACCTTTGCCTGTATTTCTCTTCAAATATCTTTGTTGCTGCTCTTTTTGTATTGATTAGTTTTGCATTCTCCTTTGTATAAATATTGCACCATATCAAATCTCTTTTTCTTTCCCATATCCATATTTCTCCTTCACATGTCACCTGCTCCTTACTTGGGGGACTTGTTGTTCCATCATGCTGTGACATAACCTTTGTTAGACTTTCTACACTAAATCCTTCACTTTACAAGTATTCCTTAACTTCAGCTGCTACTTTTTTAACCTCTGCTTTACTAATCTTCTGTTCTATATTCTTATTTTTGGTATTGTGAAATGTTCTGTATCTGGATGCCACTGACTGTATGTCTTTTCGAAAAGTTTTGGGGCTGCTTTTTTTGTATTGATTAATTTGGCTTTCTTCTTTGCATATCAGTTCTCTCTTTCTTTTCCATGTCCATATTTCTTTTTTATACCTTTCAAAAATCTTTAGATTTTGTGCTTTATAGTTTTGTACTTCCTCAGTCTCATCTTTTTCCAAACGGCCCAAATTTTCTTGGTCTATACAATGTTTTTCATGAATCTGTTGTAGTAATGAACACATTTTGTATCTCAAGCCTCTGACAGTTTTTCTTGTGCAGGTATTTTTCTTTCCTCTAATTTCTCTCTTAATCTTTTTGTATATCTTCTGTCTGGAATTTCTGGACTTCTTTCATAATTGTAACAATACATATTTTCTTTGTTATCCTCAGTAGTCTACTATATCATCTTTATAGCTCTTTTTTTGGCCTATCAGTTTTTGTGATTTTTGTGGATTACTGCTTCCTTCTACAACATCCTCCCCTGGACCTGGCCTAGCCCCTTATAGGAATGTTGCCATGTCTTGAGGATTCTACACTGCCATTTTTTTTCCAGTGCTGGCACCAGTCCACCTACTATGATTGGGCACTTTTTATCCTGGGTCTTGTGCATCAAGCTTTTTTTATTTTTTAACCTACTTCTGTCCATAATATATGCTATATAAAATAAGGTCTATATTTCAGTGTCGTCTTGGTGAGATTTTTTTGAAAAACATGGTCCACCTGATGAAGGTACTCACCAAGACTTGAGGATGAATTCAATTACAGTAATACTACTCTTCTTTGCTTGCTGATTTACCATCTCTTCTATCTTTAGTTTGATTTTTGTGATGTATAGGAAGACAATTCACATTTTTAAATGACATCCTTGAAGATGGAAATCATTGAAAGCAATACAGAAGCTTGTTTGGGTCTGAATACTAGGGGCACTTGAGATAGTTATTCAATATTTTGAAGGAAACTCCTTCAACACTTCTAGTGGATAATCTTATCTAATGGTAGTATTTCCCAAATACAGTTTCTACATTTAATAAAGAAGTCAACAGTCAGTCTTTCAGATGGTGGGAAATTGTGAATTCTAATATGACAGCCAGCTTTGAAGGTTCAGATCATTAATGATGCCCTCGACATTCTACAGGCCAGTGGTGAGGGAGGCCGATTCATTTCAAAAGCCAGCTAATAAACTAGTTAGGAAAACCTTTGGAAGAATGTGTACAATTTGCAAGGAATAGTCTAAGGGTCCACATTGCCAGATATGTTGAAGATACAAATTTATAGCTGTAGTTAGTGGGTATTGTTGTCTAGAAGTATTTTTTTCAGTAGCTAGGCAAGAGGATGGCTTCTTCTCTGACCCCTTTTTCTGCCAGGTCCCAGGCAAAAGGTCAAGGGTTAGAAGAACATATTTATGACAATTTAAAGTCAATCACTATGTTTTGGGGAGGTAGTAGGAAAATGAAGTGCCCAGAGAAAACCCTCACAGACATGATGATAACATCCAAAACTCCATAAAGAGAGTGGATGGACACCAGGCATGAACTTTGCATTTGGAGTTGTAAGGTAGAGAGCATACCAATGAATCACTACGTTGCCCAGAATTAATAGTAGAATAAGCCAGATCTGTTGTAGCAGATGAATAAAGTCTTAACTGTGATCCATGTGAGCTGAGTTTGATTAGCATCTCAGTCACCTGCTAAGGCTGGTGGAGTGGTGGTGAAATGACAAGGCTTGTCTTTGTGGGATGAGGTGTTGGTAGCATGTATTAGGGCATGCTGTCTGTGACTGAATCCCAAGAGGTGACTACAGATTTTATAGGGGGTGCTGTCTGTAAGGGAGAAGAGTAAACTGATTAAATCATGAATAGAGTTGTAAGTATGCATTGTAAAGGCCCATTGCGCACTCTCCTATATGAGTCGTGTGCAGAGGTAGGGTAGTTCTTAACAAAAAAATCCAGTCACCCAGATGATGACTCACATTCTTGGTTTAATCAGCTCTTCCCCTTAGGAACAAACTGGCTAAAGATCTTCAACCCAGGGAAACAAATGGGTCCATGCAGCAGCAGCCAAGAGGGAAGGGTTTAGAGGTCATTTTAAGGACACAGACCCAAAATAAGTTCACTTGGTAAAATAACAGTGTGTGGTAGCTAATTAGGGCTAGTTAGAGTATAAATAAATGAAGATGAGGGATGATATTAATGTTACAAAGAAAAGTAAGACAATGAGACACTACATCAGTGCAAAGTAACCAGGAAGTTATCGCCTGTTTAATACAGTAGACTGTTGGATAACTTATGCATTACCAGCCATTAAGGAAAGCAGAGTTGTGGAATTGAAGATGAGCTAGCCTTGGGATTGAGGGATTTGGGGATTACTGAACAGTTAGACTTTCGTTGCCTCCTTACCTTACATTGGTGTCAGAATTTAATTTCTTACTCTGGAATCAAGCCCTGGGCCTTGATGATTATGCCATCATAAGGAAAACTGAAATATAGGTTGCAATCATCTTTTGTAAGGCACATGATCTGTGATCATTAAAAGAGTACATTAGGGAAGCAGGCAGTAACATGAGTGATAGGAATGTCGTGTGATATATCTAATTCTGAATGCACTGTGTTCTATAATGCAGGTATGTAGATAAAGTTTGCTTCTGGGTAATGCTGCTGGCTAGAGGAATTTATATAGAGTTTAATTAACTCTTAATTGTTCTGATCCCAATTGGCTGTATTTGAGAGCTAAACAGAGTCTTTTAATACTTCTCGCTACCCTAGTGTGCATTACCTTACTCTTAACACTTTACTGTGTTGATCTTCTTTAGCATTGAACTTGGGAGATGAACAGCAAATAAGGATTCTTACATTAATTAATTCTGCCTTGCTGTGGAAGATCTTGGACTTAATACCTTACTATGTTCATTTCCCTGGAAACTAACTGTGGCAGGCATTGAGGTTTAAGTACAGAATCTTATAAAATGGACAAAAAATATTAAGCTCTGATTGAACACCTGTCTCTTTGCATGTCCCGATAGCAGAGCAAAGCCATAAATGGAGTTAAATTCAAATTACAAACTGAATCAAAACACATATCACTCAGTCAGCCAGTTGAAAAAAGAAATGTTGTTAGCCATATTTATTCCACTCACACTACAGTTTCACTCAACAATGTTTGTCAAATAAGACAGACTAACTCATTTTATAGCTTCACTATTTAAAAAAAAATAAATGAAAATTGTCCTCAGAACACTATTCTAAGGAAACTATTGGCCATTGCTAAAATGTAAACTCATATCAATGTCAGTGGGCTGAAGAGCCTACCTCCTGTAGTGCTATAGAATTGCACAAAACTGTCACTAATGCAAAGTCCTCAACACATCAATGTCTTACACTGTAATTTTGGTATGGACTCACAATATTCATAAATATAGCTGTCCAGTGAGTTTGAAAAATTAAGCAGACCAAATTCTGGACAGTATGTGGCATGTATGTCTGCAATGAGATGAAAGGTTATATGCACGCGCGTGTGTGTGTGTGTGTGTGTGTGTGTGTGTGTGTGTGTGTGTGTGTGTGTGTGTGTGTGTGTAATGAAGCAGATAATAAAGGGTTATGCCTTTGTATTAATTTAACTGTATAAATATGCCTTTTTTAAGATTGAAATACTGCCTTTAAAATTATTATTTTAATACAAGCAAATTCATGTGATTTTTTTCTCTCTTTCTGGATCATTGCAGTGGACCATTAGCTGCCCCCCCCCCCCCAGAACTCCCTCATCCACTAGGTTTACCAGGCCACCTCCAAACACACACTACCTCTGATCTTTGCTCAGGGCAGATGAAGAGAATAATTGAGGCCCCTGGGGTAGTGTGATATTGATGTTTTCTGTACCCTGATTTTCCTTCCTCTTGCATGCAGTAATAATGCCCCTGCCTAAATGTTCAATGGAGCAACTCAATAAATGCCCCCACCACATTTAAGAAAACTCACTCTGCCTGTCCTCGGCCCCCCATTAGGGATCAGTCTTGAGGCACAACTGAGTGTACCTCCGCTAGGATGGGCATTCCCATTGGTGTCTTTCCAGTGCCCCAAACACCTAAGTAGTACTAACTGTATCAGGTCATCTGGGCCATAGTCAGGGCTTTATCCCTCTGCACCCCAACATTATTTATTATTTATTTAATTACATTTGTTAACTGGGTTAGTCCTGCTAGGCCAATGGCATAGCATACTTTTACAGTAGTCTTTTGGTGTTCTTTTTGGGGGAAGACCCAAGATAGTATTTATAATAACTAGGAGAAATTTGGCCAGGACACCAGTGCACCTCTCCTACTCTATTTTTACAAGTGCAGTGGGATCTTTTACATCTACCTAAGCTACCACCAACATAGGCAGCTGCCTTGGTTTAACATGTCATCTGAACTAATGTACATTCAGGAGTGCAGCACCCCCTTATGATGCACTGCATTGTCAGTATAGGAAAAGGAATTCAGCAACCTGGTGAGGGAATAAAACCCACAGCCTTCTGAACCAAAACTTCATGCAATTGTTACTGATCTGTGAAATGCATTCAGAGACAAATGCATTAAGCTGTAAATAAGCATATATAGGTTACTCTGCACGTATATTAATAAGACCAGCTTATAGCTGATTTTGTTTTTCTTGGAGAATGTTTTCTTATTATGCTCATCGTGTAGTGATCCTATTATTGCATTAGTGCATCCTGCACTATTGCATATTTATTTATTTTTTATTTTTTCTCTTGTACTTTTTTCTCTCTGAGTGAATTTTTTGTGTGCTATTGTATATTTTTATCTGAGTAAATTCTGTAAATTTGCTATTTTTAACTTTTCTCCCCGGGCCTCCGATGAAAATGGACATATATCCAGTTAGACCAGCCCGGTCAACAAATGTAAAATAAAAAATAAAATAAAAAATATTAATTTGAGACAGTTCTGTTAAAAGATATATTCATAAGCAGCAAAGCAGCATGCATGGGTTATTTTGTACATGTTGTTTCTGAACTAAAGCCATGTATTATATCTGACTATTTCATGCTTAAGTTTCTTTTTTCTTTATTTATTTATTTTTTATTATTATTAAGGTCTGGACTGCATCATAAAAGCAACTAGTTATCTTAAATCATGTGATGATATTGCTTAATTTAAAAGCGTTTCTCATGGACAGAAGTTAAATATTTTACCTGACTGTTTTACTCTCTCTTGCTCTCTTTTTTTTCTTTTTTGTAATTCAATTTATTTATTTATGATAAACAAACTTACAGTTCTGGATTTTCATTCACAACTATGTATCCAATGTTGTCGTTTTGTAAGCAGCGGAATGACTAGTGCAAGACAAATGATACTGATGCAGTAAGAGCAGTACTGACATAATTGAATTCCTGAAGCAAAAATGTTAAAGTTGTTGTCCATACAACGTTGTAATATATGTTCAATTCTCTTCCCATATATACTTATACATATACATAAACATATACACTGGCACAATCTACACTGAATGTTTCAATTATATTTCATTTTCCATTTTATGGAATTATCGAGATTTGTTTTAAATGTGTGCATATTGCTACATCAACATTTTTATATGCACATCCTTTTCTAATAAGTAACACATACATCTTTATTGAAATAAAATGTACACAATTTGAAATACGAAAAAGAACACAAACCAAACCCAACATATCACCAAAGAATCTATTTTATAAGCACAATAAACCACTCTGAGGTGTGTTTAATTACCTGATCAGAGCATGCCTGTGGTGCTAAAGACAGACAATGCAAATACCTCATGCTTTATTGTGCACCAGGGGTACCCTTTTAACAGATGGGTAAATTACTCCTTGTTCTGTATTATTTCTTACTCATTCTGTGGCAATAATAACCTTACAGTGTTAAGGAAGAAGAAATATATTATCCATTCATTGTGTTGGTTAAAGGTGATAGACATAAGCATTATCAGTTTCTACATTTCTCAGATAAAAAGTAGGTATATAGACAGAAATACAATATATAAACAGAATAAATTCATAAGAGTTCAAATTGTGTAGATATGCTCATCTGGTGTTATCATAAAAATAAATAATTTAAATAGCTCAACTTCATAATAAATGGAATGGTGTGAATATGCCCAACAGGTATGCACCAATAATTACATTTTGGCTTAAAGTAATGCCTTCATTGAAAAAAAGGAAGTTTGTATAATAATGCCCTGAAGTTCTTGTTTCCATATTTTTTTATTTTACATTTGTTTTTAAGGTACAAAACAAAACATACAGTCAAATGTTTGTCAACAATATCATTACAGTAAATTGTTGTACAACAGAGTAACAATTAACTAAAACCTAAACTGTATACACTACCCTGAAGTTCATCAACTATTTTTTATGAATGGTACAAGAACAGATCATCATAAAACACCAGGAAGATGGTTTGCATCTAAGCCAAAGAAACAAACAAAGGATCTCATTATGTTGAAATTTAGGGAACTTTTAAAACCCTACTTCAGTCCATGTCTTTGTCTCATTCTATCCACATGATGCAACAGACCTGAAATTTGTGAGTTAAAACAGCTTTATTCTATGCAAAATATCTGAAGAACAAACTAAAGAACTAGCCACTTCCTTATCTGAAGATTTGATTGACATAGCTATTATTACATTGTCATGATCACAAAGTTAAACTCAAACTTATGGCTTCACTTAGGTCATCTGAGCACAAAACCAAGGTCTACAAGGTGCATAGAACTATTTATTAGGGATTACCTACATATATAAGATGTGAAGCAGAACAATAAAAGGCAGTTACAGCTGATTAGAATTATATATAAAAGTTCCTCTGTTCACTATATTTATCTTTTAAGGTCTCCAAATTAACTTAGAGGTAAGAAGCTCTCTTTCTAGAACTGAAATCTTAGTAAAGAATGAACTTGAGTCATAGCAGAATATCTAAGCTGTCCAGCATAGCATGGGAGTTACACAAACATATTTAAACGTATACTTGCATCTAATTTTGCAGGTGTCACCAGACTTCTATGATCTCCATTCTTACTGATCCTGGATGTAATTCAGTTATATTATTAATTATAAAAGCATGGAAATTACTTCATGGAACTTGCTGAGAAAATTGCTGCAGGTATGAAGTGTTAAAACACACACACAAAGCTGCAGAACGAATGCAAATAATTACTCATCATTGCCACTGCTAACCCAGCTCAGAGATCATTATTCATTTTACAATAGCTGTATCCTAAAAGTGCATAACATTACAGCTCTAGAGAATTATTAAAAAAAAAAAAAAACAGAGGCAGGGTACTTTCACTCTAGGATACTTGCTAAAGTTGTCATGGCTAATGTGGAAAACTGCTGGCAAAGTATACATAAGCTACCCCTTCAAGAAGCAAACTATTTTAAACTCATTGACAAGTACAAACACATTATAAACATATACAGACTCACACACACACACACACACACACATACACACACACACACACACACACACACACACACACACACACACACACAGAGTCTACTAAATTATGTTGATAATGACACTGCTAACATTGACAACAAAACGTCAACAATGCAAATGTCGACACACAACTATAAATGCACTGAGCAATAACCTTGGTGCATGCAATACTAAAACAAAAAAAAGAAACCAACATTGTTTTTTTGCTGGAGGAAGTCATCCCTGCACTCCATACCCCCTAGTAAATTACTATTCTTTTAACTCAAGATTGCACAATATTTGAGAAAGGGTGTACTCCCCAACCCAGATGATTGTGTGATCTTGCACACCTTTTGATTAAATTTGTTTCTCCCATATGTATGTAAGTGTGTGTGTGTGTGTGTGTGTGTGTGTGTGTGTGTGTGTGTATGTGTGTGTGTGTGTGTATGTGTGTGTGTGTCACTAAACTGAAAAACAACAAAATCAAACCTAAAGTAATCAAGAACATAAGCTCAAAAGACACACACGAAAGCTCAAAAGACACACACAAGAAAAAATACATAAAACATTTTTAGCAGAAGGCAAGTATCCCCCCCACCACCACCACATCCTCTACTAATTCAATACACCAACTGCAAGATCATACTGTAGTGGGGAAAAGGCAAAATCCCTGATCCCTGCTGAACTTCAATCTGGCAGAGAGAAAAAAAGCCTATGTATGCCATAGGTAGATTTTTGATTACACCTTCCCTGTTCAACAAAATAAACTTTCAACTGCAGGAATGTATTCTGTATATATATATATATATATATATATATATATATATATATATATATATGTGTATGTCTGTTATAAATAGAAAAATATATAGTAGAAACCACAAGTGGGTTTAAAAACTCCACACAAGCACAATAATGAATATGAAGCAAAAAAGCAAAGTGGAGATTCAGCACAGCAGGACACAACACAGCATAATTCAAGGTTTATTTGATATAAAGTTAGCGCTTTCACGGTAGTAAACCGCTTCATCAGACAAAAAAATGACTCACATACAGAATTATTTAAACCAACAATATCCAATAAGAATCAGAGATGCATTAGTGAATAATTAAACATTTAAAAGAAGCAGTACACTAATGCTTTAAAGATCTTGCTCTCAGGAAAGGTGATACAGTATCATTAATTCCAAGACTACTATCTGCTTTAAAAAACAGTATCCATTTCTGCTCACATTCCTCAGTTTTGTTTCTTAGATCACCCCCTCTTGTACCAACTTCGACTAACTCTAAAATAAAAAATGTAAATGTATGTTCTGAGTTAGTTCACTGGACATGTTTTGCCAGTGCACTGGTGGCTTTGTTGTTCTTAATATACCTATAGTGTTCTAAGGCACGTTCCTTAAGTGATTGATTGGTTTTACCTACCGTATTTCCAAAAATAAGACCAGGTCTTATACTTTTTCCCCCGCCGAAATATGCATTAGGGCTTATTATCAGGGGATGCCTTATTTACCCCCCCCCCGTACAACAATCTACATTTATTCATGTACACAAATCGACAGTTATTCATGTACGCAAATTGACATTTATTTGATACTTTTCCATTATTTGGCAACAGTTCTAGGTAACGCGTTAAAGTTGTGTGAGAATTCTACATAAACAGTGCAACAAACATTTCAACTTCAGAATATCTACACCTTGGCTTTCACAGTGCAATATTTCATGCTTAACAGAAAGTGCAGAAAAATCTCAATACATGTGTATTTGGAGGAGGGGAATACAACAGGTGAATAACTGCCACTTTTTGAGTGGTGATGCTTTCTTTATTCCTAACCCAAACCATAAGAGAAGAATGATGGAAAGTCATAAAAATGAAGTCTGGGAACTAGTGGCCTTACTTGGAAAATTACCCCTTGATAATGAAATGTTACCTTAATACAATAAAGTCAAAAAACTGATAAGAGCTTGTTGGCAGCTGAAAGTAGAAGCAATCCATTCTGTTGCCCCGATAATGGAAACGTTATTCAAATACAGTCATGTCATCTTATTCTGGAACATTGTCATAAGTCTCCAACCCCAAAATTCTGGCCTGAATTTCTTGCGACTGCGTTTCCTGTAGAAACATTGGCCCCGATCTGTCATGTCTATCAATAAAGTTCTCTTTAAATGAACACTGCTTGTCCATGTAGCCTGCTTGTAGTGCATTGGCAATACAGCTATCAGTGATTTTATCCCATGAAATCTTCACCCAAGTCACGACCTCTTGCAGGCTAGGCTTCACAAAGTTTCCACTCTGTTTTCTCTTCATTCTGTTTTCAATGTAGTCATTGACTTCCATGCGCAAATGGTCTTTGAATGACTTGTTTATTGCAATATCAAGAGTCTGGAGATAGGCAGTCATTCCTGCGGGAATCATTATTTGGTCTATTCTTCTCTGTACAAGGAAGTTCTTCATGTCTTTAGCGCGGTCAGTGCTGGCTGAATCCCAGACTAGCAGACCTCTTTTGCCACCTTGTAAAACAAGTGGCAGCATTACATCGACCCGCTTCCTTATAGCTGCTTGTGTGCACCAGGCTTTTTCGGTTTCAAGAATGTAAATGTCTGAAACAAGTTCAGTCTTATCTTTCTTGCCCTTAGTAATGATTAGAGGTGGGGTTTTCTTTCCATCTAGACAAATTGCCAAAATACAGGTAACGCATGCATTTTCGTAACCAGTGGAGGGAATGTAGATTGATGAGGCACCTCTCTGATCAATTGTTGTTTGACATCCTTGACCCATAAACACTGCAGTTTCATCCATAGCAATCATGTTGGAGAGTTGGTATTTAGAAAAGTTGATGCGATTAACAAAGGACTTGAAAGCAAGTGCACATTTAATAACTTCAGTATCTTCTATCTCGAACAGTGTTGTTGATCTTCTTAGAGACAGTTCATATCATTGAAGGAAGCCATCCAGCCAATGTTGTGATGCTTTGAATTCTTCTGGGGATATTTCTAACTGTGGTGCCATTGCAAGGGCAAATGCTTAAATATCAGCCCTGCACACAACCAAAGCCTTTGCTCTCTTGTTAGGAATCCATTCACAGATGAATTCTTCCAGCTCAGGAAATAATGGTTGCCAACCTGATCCACACTTGCACTTCTTAGCATTTCCATCATCCGCCTGTTGACTGAGGTTGTTGTACTCTGCTCACTATTTTTGGACCATTTGAAGATCCAACTTATTCTCTTTGTAGAAAGCCATCAGATTCTTTCCGAGGAGTCGTCCACGATTCCTTTCTTGTACTTGAAGGAATAGCTCTTTCTTTTTAAACTCATCTTGTCTGGGGGGGGCTAACTGAAGACTTACAAGACAGGAGTGGCAACAAAAATGGTGACAGTTAAGAAGACACAACCACACCCATTCGTTATCAAGTGTGCACGTTTTACATGTGTTGTCTGTACTTTGACCAATCAAGGTACACTTGCCAGTGTTTATGGGCCAAGGATCTCAAACATCAAGTATGAGTAAGGATTAGGGTTACAGTAAGAATTGTGGTGGACTCCCAGGGGAAGAATCCTATGACTTTCTGCAAAGAGAAGAAGTTGGGTGTCCAAATGGTCCAAAAATGGTGAGCAGAGTACCATAACCTCAGTCAACAGGTGTCAATAATATTATTATTTTATAATTCAACACATCCATCATGTGTTGATGATGATCTTAACTGGGGCTTATTTTTGGGGTAGGGCTTATATCATGACCACCCTGGAAAACCATGCTAGGCCTTATTCTCTGGTTAGGTCTTATTTACGGAGAAATACTGTATATAATAGACTGCATTTCTGTTGCAGTAGCAATAGTAAACTAAATTTCTGGAAGTGCAGTCGGCATAGAAAGAAAAATCAATATGATACCCCAGTACAGGAATTATGAAGTATGACCCACTATGTATGTGTTTACATGCACTGCAGTGCCTAGAGGGGTAAGTGCCTTGCATTTGGGAGGCAACCATTTCCTTAGTCTTATTAGTCTTATAACAAAGCTGTCTCCTTAACAACAAATTATTCTTGAAAGAGAATCTAGTTCCCTTAGCC